>NC_090650.1:95688137-95988137 GCF_040937935.1 Hyperolius riggenbachi | reverse complement strand
GTACCTGCTGTTGGTGCAGTTTATGAGGTGTCTGAGGCAAGAAAAGCTGGGGATGATGATTATGATGATACGGATGCCACGTGGGTTCCCAATAGAGTAGATGAACAGTGGGACAGTTCAGTGGGGGAGTCAGACAGGAGTAGGAGGAGACGAGTTGCTGAAAGGGCAGGGGGAGCTCGTCATCAGAAACAGCTGGTGGCAGTGTCCGGTGCCATGTATCGCCACCTATGGACAGCCAGCCAACATGCCCTTCAATATCAGCTGCTAATGTGACCATAGTACCATCACCCCAGGGGAACTCAACGGTTTGATAATTTTTACGTGTGTCTGCCTTAGATCAGAGCAATGCCATCTGTTCTCTCTGCCTCCAAAAATTGAGCCGGGGAAAGGCCAACACTCATGTAGGGCCTTACAAAGGCACATGCTGAAAAGGCACAAAATGTAATGGGAAGACCACCTGAGGAAAAGCAGCACACAAAAGAAAAGCCACCCTCCTTCTCCTCTTCCTACTTCAGGTGCATCATCTTCAGCCACTTTCTCCCTTGCACCTTCACAATCACAGCCAACCTCCTCCACTCCACCTCTCACTTTGAGCGGTTCCTGCTCCTCTGCCCACAGCAGCAGCCAGATGTCCGTGAGGGAAATCTTTGAGCAGAGGATGCCAGTGTCTGCCAATCACCACCTTTCCCGGCATCTGACAGCTGGCTTGGCGGAACTGTTAGCTTACCAGCTGTTACCATACCAGCTGGTGGACTCTGAGGCCTTCCGAAAATTTGTGGCCATTTGGACACCGCAGTGGACTATACCAGGCTGCAATTATTTCTCAAAAAAGGCGATACCCAAACTGTACCATGAAGTTGAGAGGCAAGTGGTGTCATCTCTGGCACACAGCATTGGGTCAAGGGTCCATCTGACCATGGATGCCTGGTCTGCCAAGCACGGTCAGGGCAGGTACATTACTTACACAGCCCATTGGGTCGACCTGGTGACCGATGCCAAGCAGGGAGTACGTGGCTGTTCAGCAGAACTTGTGACACCTCCACGGCTTGCAGGCAGGCCTGCTGCCACCTCCTCTCCACCTGCTACCTCCTCTTCGCTGTTGTCCTCCTCCTCCTCCTTGGCTGAGTGGCAGTTCAACTCTACTGGTGCTGCAATCTCCTCTCCAGCTACACAGCCCCAGCTCCCCAGGGCCTATGCTGCATGCCAGGTATGACGGTGTCATGCCATATTAGACATATCTTGCCTCAAAGCGGAGAGTCACACTGGAGCAGCTCTCCTGGCTGCTCTTAACAAACAGGTGGATCAGTGGCTGACCCCGCACCAACTGGACATCGGCAACGTGGTGTGTGACAACAGCAGCAATCTAATTTCAGCTTTGAATTTGGGAAAGTTGACACATGTTCCCTGCATGGCATATGTGCTGAATCTCATCATTTAGAGATTTGTATCTAAGTACCCAGGCTTACAGGACGTCCTGAAGCAGGCCAGGAAGTCGTGTGCACATTTCAGGCGGTCTTACACGGCCATGGCACGCTTTGTGGACATTCAGCGGAGAAACAATTTGCCGGTGAGACGCTTGATTTGTGATAGACCGACTCACTGGAATTCGACCCTGGTCATGTTTGACCGCCTGCTACAACAGGAGAAAGCCGTCACCCAGTATCTCTACAACTACAGTAGAAGGACACAGTCTGAGGAGATGGGGATGTTCTGGCCCAAGAACTGGACACTCATGCAAAATGCCTGCAGGCTCATGTGGCCATTTGAGGAGGTGACAAACAGAATTGCAGTGAAGGCGCCATCAGCGACTTGATCCCCTATGCTTTTTTCCTGGAGCGTGCCGTGCATAGAGTGGTAGATCAAGCTGTGGAGGAGCGTGAAGAGGAACAGGAACAGGAGGAAGATTTGTGGGATCAATTCTTATCAGAACCAGATGTTTCCTTAACACCTGCGGCAGCACAGAGGGGGAGGAAGAGGAGGAGGAAGAGTCGTGTGGGGAAGAGGAGTCAGACTCAGATGATGATGAGGAAGGTGGTTTTTTTTGGGAGGAGGAGGTAGCAGAAGAACAACCACAGCCAGCGTCGCAGGGGGCTTATGCTGCTCAACTTTCCCGTGGTATTGTTCGTGGCTGGGGGGAGGAGGAGAACTTAGCTGACATCACTGAGGAAGAGCAAGAGGCGATGGATAGTACGTCTGCATCCAACTTTGTGCAGATGGCGTCTTTCATGCTGTCCAGCCTGTTGAGGGCCCCCCGTATAAAAAAAACTCAAGGGGAATCAGCTGTACTGGGTGGCCACGCTACTAGACCCTCGGTATAAGCACAAAGTGGTGGAGATGTTTACAAATCACCATAAGGCAGAAAGAATGCAGCACTTGAAGAACAAGCTGGCAACTATGCTTTACAGTGCGTCTAAGGGTGATGCCACAGCATAACAGAATAAAGGTACCACTGCCAGTAATCCATCTCCCATGTTCACGCAGGCAAGGACAGGACGCTCCAGCGATCTCATGGTGATGTCGGACATGCAGACATTCTTTAGTCCAACGCCTCGCCTTAGCCCTTCCGGATCCACCCTCCACCAACGACTCGACCGGCAGGTAGCTGACTACCTGACCTTAAGTATGGATGTAGACACTGTGAGCAGCGATGAACCTTTGGACTACTGGGTGCGCAGGCTTGACCTGTGGCTAGAGCTGTCCCAATTTGCCATCCAACTTCTGTCTTGCTCTGCCTCAAGTGTCCTGTCAGAAAGGACCTTCAGCGCATCTGGAGGCATTGTCACTGAGAAGAGAAGTCGCCTAAGTCAAAAAAGGGTTCAGTACCTCACCTTTATCAAAATTAATGAGGCATGGATCCCGGAGGGCTACTGCCCGCCCGAAGACTAAGTCAGTCCCCACACACAGCATCTCTGCCTTCATGCCGTGTGACTGCCTGCCCCAAGACTAAGTTGCTCCCCACACAGCATCTCTGCCTGCAGGCCACTTGACTGCCTTCTCCGCCACCACCAACAGGGTCCAGGACTCCAGGCGGATTCCTGAATTTTTAAGGCCGCTGCTAGCAGCGGCTGCTATACTCATTTTTCTGGTGCGTGTACATGCCTGCCTAATTTTAAAACAAAAGGCATGTACATGTGTTAATTCCCCTTCGTGATCGTTACCTTGCTGCAGTGAAGGGGCACAATGAAGCAATGACCGCCAGCGATATGAGTGTCGTTGCGTCATTGTGAACGGACCAAATTCGATCAGCTGGACAGTCACTGTTGTTCTGTCATTGCGCTACCTCAGACCAGCGACCATTTGGGCTTGAAAACCGCCATGGCCTGCACTCTCGCCGTGGTGCGCACCAGTCCAGCACGGCCGTCACTACACAAACAGCTGTGTGCGGTGCGTTACACAGTGAGTTTGGTCTGTCAGTGTGAAGCAGAACTCTAATTACACTCCCTGATTGATGTATATGTTACGGCCAGAACCCGAAGTGTGGCCAGTGGCCACTTCGCGTTCTTGCCAGCCACTTCGGGTTCTGGCCGGCCAATGTGCAAAGTGGCTGCAGCGCAGCGGCCAATGCTAGAAATGGAATGATTACACTAAGCTACAATGTATTTTACGGCCGTCTCGCTGCGGCCAAATGTATTAGAAGTTGGTTAATTTAATGAAATTAAATATAGCCGGCGGCAATGTAATAGATGAAGCCGCCGGCTTTCGCACTGCCTCCTCTCCTCCTCCCCCGGATCCCACCCGCCTCTCTCTCTCCTCTCCCTGCCTCCTATACAATATACGGAGCAGCCGGGGACATGCGTGTCCCCGAGTCGTTGGTCGCGGCAGGGAATCCTGCCATTCGTTCCTGCAGAGCGGGTGCTGGCAGAAGCAAGGCTGCTCCGTATATTGTATAGGAGGCAGGGAGAGGAGAGAGGCGGGGGAGGATCGGGGGGGGAGGAGGAGTCAGTGCGAAATCCGGTGGCTTCATCTATTACATTGCCGCCGGCTATATTTCATTAAATTAATCAACTTCTAATACATTTGGCCACAGCGAGACGGCCGTAAAATACATTGTAGCTTAGTGTAATCATACCATTTGTAACATTGGCCGCTGCGCTGCGGACACTTCGCACATTGGCCGGCCAGAACCCGAAGTGGCTGGCCAGAACGCGAAGTGGCCACACTTCGGGTTCTGGCCGTAACATATACACATGCAAGATGTTTTAAAGCACTTTAGGCCTCCAATTTAGCATGCAATGTGGTTTCTGCCCTTAAATCGCTGCTTTTTGTCAAATCCAGATTTTTCCCTAGGACTTTTGGCGTGTATCCCACTCCTCCATGCAAAAACTCAGATGTTAGACCCCTTGAAACATCTTTTCCTTCGCTTTTCCAGCATAAATGTTTCTAGTTTTCAAAGTTCGCCTCCCCATTGAAGTCTATTGCGGTTCGAAAGTTCGCACGAACCCAAACTTTTTTTGCATGTTCGCGTTCAAGATTCGCGAACCGAAAATCGGAGGTTCAAACCATCTCTATCAAATACTATTCCCCTCTGAGTTGTAGCAACTCGGAGGGAGATGTAATAATGCGGTGTCTTGCAACCACCGAAACTCCAAATTACCATTATGTAAGGCGCGCAGCATAGCATTGCCGCTATGACGGCGCCCAGCTTTGTCGCTTGGCGCTCAGCACCATGCGCCGAAATAAGCTGCTTCACCATTTTTTTACATCTAATTTCATGTTACCTCCAGACATACTGCTGTACACTATTTTGGCTCCTGGTATTCCTTGACTTTTTTCAGGAAGGTACAAGATTATCCAGTTTCCTTTTCCTCAACCTAACTCTTAAGGAAGGATTTGTGGATCATGGCCCAAGTTTGATTAGTTACAAAATTGTGCATAATTTGGGAACAACTGTAAAGATGCCCATTCATTACTCTAAAATGCAGCCTGATCGACTTTCCAATCCATACATTTTATTGAATAGGAAGAGAATCAATGCTGCAACATGGCCACCTGATCATTCTTTCAATCAATTTCGGCCAAAATTGGTCAAAAGAATTGATCAGAAATACTGGCAAAATCTTGGTCGCAAGGGCTCAATCAGGTGTGTGGCTGTAATGGTGTCCAGTATCGCCATTAATGAGAAAACCCGAGAGACCCCAGCCAGTGTTCCCCTCTTCCCCGTGTGCAGTGTTAAATCCTCACCTCTCTGTCCCCTGGCCTCCTCTGTTGTCCACTTTAGTCACTTGGGCAGCGGAAGCGGTAGAACGATTTCCAATAGATTTCATGTCGAAATGTATTGGAAATTGCTATGCAGTGTGTGGGCAGGCAATAGATCCTTCTCTAATAAGATTTGATCGGATAGGGATCTATCCAATGGTTAATTTGGCCATACATACATCGAGTGATGTACCTGAGACGGAGTAAATTAAAGTATCAATATTTACCTGGGGGCTTCCTCCAGCTCCATGAACTCTGTTGCCTCCCTCACCGCTGGCTCTGTTCCTCTGTAATAACCCCAGTAATTGGGCTTTAGTTGCTCTATTCGGGCCACTCTGTGCATGTGCCCTTGCTTACTTTATTTCGCATCATACTATCCAAAAGGAACTGTACATTGTACATATAGATTTATTATTCTTTGGAGTGCATTTAACCATACATGGACATTTTATTTTTTGGGTGATCACCTATAAGAAAGAGCTCTGTCCCTGGATAGTGTAATGGTGGCTGGATAGTGTAATGGTTAAGGGCTCTGCCTCTGGCACAGGAGACCTGGGTTTGAATCTTGGCTCTGCCTGTTCAGTAAGCCAGCACCTATTCAGTAGGAGACCTTGGGCAAGTCTCCCTAACACTGCTACTGCCTATAGAGCACGTCCTAGTGGCTGCAGCTTCAGCGCTTTGAGTCTGCCTAGAGAAAAGCGCAATATAAATGTTCTGTGTTTGTCTGTATGGATGTGGGTATGAGTGCTGGGGTGGTATGCTATGGGTCAACACTTTTAATGTTGATAATAATATTAATAAAGTTTATATTTTTCTATGAAAACTGATCTTATTGATTAATTGGAGTGGTGCTTCCCTCACCGGTCCGCTGGCTCTTTTCCTCTGTAATAGCCCCAGTAATTGGGCTTCAGTTACTCTATTCGGGCCACTCTGCGCATGTGCGACCCGGCCGTGCGCTCAACCCTGCAATGTGTGGCTCAACTGGCGCAACTTAAGCCCTATTACAGGGGGCTATTAGGGAGGAATAAAGCCACCGGGGAGAAGGGGAGGACAGCAAGTGGGCTGGAGAAAACCCCAGGTAAGTATCGATTCTTTACTTTACTACGTCTCAGCAGGATCAGTTCTAGTAGCAATGGGGCCTTGGTGCAAAATTAGCCTGGGGGCCCCAAACAGGCACCCCTGACCAAAAAGCTGCATTAGGGGTCCTTTGTGGCAGCTTAATTTCCCTCCTGGGCCCCTGAGCTGGCTGCTGACCCTCCCAATCACCTTATAACTTAGCTGTGCTCCCTGGGGCCCATGCCGAGTCTTTGGCAGCGTAGCATCTTACCTGCCCGCTAGCACAGATGATGCTACTCTGCCAAAGACTCTGCAGAGGCCCCAGGTAACAACAGTTAAGATAGGGGGAGGGACCTTGGGGGCCCCTACAGGCTCTGAGGCGATTTCCCCTTTGCCTCTATGGTAGGGCTGGCCCTGCGTCTCAAGTTCTTTTTAAGTGTTTTTTTGATAGCTACGTCTATGTAATGTGTTTTTTTTCATGTTGCTTCTATCTGCTATTTCAATAAACATTTACTTTTTTCATCTTCATCGTTCCCCTAAACTTTTTTTGTATCACATGTGGAATAAAAGAAAAGAAAATTCTCACAGAGTAAACTTCTTGTTCAGCTTAGGTATTGGCCTTGTCATTAAGGCTACAGCTGTCCATTATTAAGGGATTGTAACGATTATTGCGTGGTTTTAATTATCAGTGTTACAGAGAGCTTTGCTTTGCCTCATTCCATCAGACATGCCTGCGAGTGGTTAAAGCATTGCAATACTTTTGTCTTTTGTGCAGTTCTGTCACTACTAATTATAAGTTCCTTTGAAAAGCAGATCACAAAAAAGGTGACAGCTGAAGACAGTAATGACATAGTAAGCAACTGTGTGGTGATTTGCAGACTTTATAAACTGGAGCTGTAGTGTTAGAATTGTAGATGGTAGATGCTGTTTTAATAAAAACCAGTAAGGAAGTAAAGTAACCTTAAAGGCATTGTAACACATGTGTTTCTGGGGGCTCAGCGCACCTCTGATTGGAGGCCATTCAGAGGCGGCCTGGTGATGTGCTGATCCACCTTTTGCGCAATTTTCAATTTTCAAAGGTTAGGATTTAGTTAGTGTTAGGTCCCCTCCCATCAAGGATGACTTCTCCGCAGTGGGAGGGACGAGTACTTAACAAGTTGCATGCAAGCGGTTACAGGAAACCAACATCCTTCAGTGGTAGACAGGTCATGTGTATGCTAGGTGTGTATTTTATCCCACAAGTGGGGCTTGCACTCTCTTGCAGGTGGGCACTTATCTGTTTTTAAGTAGAGCTTTTCATTTCCTTGCTATGTACTAATTTAATTCATTTTTGGTCAGCTGCTCCCACTTAACAGCTTTGCGTTTGCAATTTCTGGGGGGGCTCAGCGCACCTCTGATTGGAGGCCATTCGGAGGCGGCCTGGTGATGCGCTGATCCACCTTTTGCGCAACACATGGATTGTTGTGGCTACAAAATGCACAAACTAGACTCATGTTTTATTTAAAAGGACTAGTTATGCTCACCTTATCTGTATGGGCCTGGTAATTTCCCTGCTTAGGCCTGGGCATCAGAAACATAACTTCTGAAAAACAGTACAGCCTATCAGGAGTAGAGATGGCCCGAACGGATCGCATTTGAACCCGAACACGCGAACTTCGGTGGTTCGCGTTCGCAGTGAACTGCGAACTATATGCGAATTCGGGCCGCCCCCTATACTACATCATTAGGCTCAACTTTGACCCTCTACATCAGCCAGCAGACACATGGGAACCAATCAAGCTACACTCCCTACTGGAGCCCCCCCCCCTTATTAAAGGCAGGCAGTGTCAGCCATTTCACTCACTCGTGTGGCTGCAGTAATTAGAGAAGGGAGAGCTTGCTGCAGAGAGACATAGAGAATGCTTAGTTAGGCTCTTCTTAGGCTTGTTAGCTTGCTCTTTGGTGATACTTATTGCTAAAAAGCACCCCTCAACAGCTCTTTTAAAAGCTAATGTTGTTCTTGTGATCTATTTTTTTTTTGTGTGTGTGTGTCCCACAGACACTTGTTGCATATACAGCCCTGTCAGTCAGTCGCAGCTGGCCCTTGGCCCCTTGCTAATTCCTACTGTGCCACTGCCAGGCCCAGCACATTCAGTGACTTCCTGTTCATGGTACATGTGTGTGTGACAGCTGCACATTTGTAATACCAATCCCTGCATACCTGTTCAGTGCACCTACCTACGTGACCGCACGCAGTGTTATATTATATACCAGTCACTGCACCTGTTCACTTTACCTGTGTGTGTGACAGCTGTACATTTGTAATACCAAACCCTGCATACCTGTTCAGTGCACCTACCTACGTGACCGCATGCAGTGTTATATTATATACCAGTCACTGCACCTGTTCACGGTACCTGTGTGTGTGACAGTTGCACATTTGTAATACTAGTCACTGCATACCTGTTCAGGGTACCTGTGTGTGTGAGACAGCTGCACATTTGTGATACCAGTCACTGCATACCTGTTCACTTCACCTGTGTGAACGCACGCTGTTTTATATACCAGTCTGTGCATACCTGTTAAATGCACCTGTGTAACCGCACATTGTTGTACCAGCAGTCACTGCAACCTTTTCACTGCACCTGTGTAACCGCACATTGTATTAGTCAAGTCAGTGCATACCTTTCACTTCACCCCCCTCCCCCCAAATGGACAAAACAAGAGGTAGAGCCAGAGGCAGGCCACCTGGGAGATCTGTTCGAGGTCGGGCCCTCGACCAAAGTACAGTGTTCAGAAGAAGGCATGTGCCATCAACCCCCAATATTGTCAGGTTGTAGTTTACTATTTAACACAGAACACCTCATCTTCCTCAGCTTCCGCACGGAAGCGTGGCATGTCTTCCTCCTACTGCTCTGATTCTGGCACCCCACTTAACACTCAGTCGGCAGCCATCACCAAAGTGCCATCATCCCAGGGCTCAGCCGTGTGGAAATTTTTTTGTGTGTCTGCCTCAGATGAGAGCAATACCATCTGTACTCTCTGCCACCGAAAATTGAGCCCTGGAAAGACCAAGACCCGCGTAGGGACAACTACCATATGAAGGCACATGATTACAAAGCACAAACTGCAATGGGATGACCACCTTAAAGTGAACCTCCAGACTAAAAATCGACTCAGCAGCACTGAAAAGGCCTGGTGTTTCTTTAACAGTTTCACAGCATCAGAACTTTGTTTCTCTTATACAAGCCTCATTTTTAGCTGCACAGAAGAAAACTGCCCGGGCATTTTTCCTCTGATGCTGTGCAAAGCATGATGGGATTTCTGATGTTGTTGCTCTCGTTCTGCTGTTTTGGTGCATTTTTTTTTTCTTACATTTTGAATTTGACATTTGAAGCCTAGGAGCTGGGAGGGGTGATCAGGACACAGGACAGTTGGAACTGTGTCTCCTGCTCCCTGTCACCTCCTTTCAACCAAAAAGATGGCTGCCCCCATGACAAAGATGGCAGCCCCCATGAATCACAAACATTTGCCTTTTCTTTTAAAACAGGGTAAGTAAGAGATTATATTACATATCTATTCTAATTAACATAACTAATGTAACGTAATGACAGTATGTTTGTTTAGGCTGAAGTTCCCCTTTAACCTCCTTGCCGGTCCAATTCCCGCCGGCAAGAGGGCAGCGCAGCACTTTTTTTAACTTTTTTTTTTCAAATCATGTAGCGAGGCCAGGGCTCGCTACATGATAGCCTCTGAGCGGCGGCATCCCCCCACCCACTCAGAGTAAGCAGGAAATCCTGTTCAGAATGTGATTTCCTGCAGGGCTTCCCCGGTCGCCATGGCGACGGGGTGGGATGACGTCACCGACTTCATGGACGTCGGGACGTCAGAGGGAATCCCGATCCACCCCTCAGCGCTGCCTGGCACAGATTTTTCCCCGGGACTTTTGGCATGTATCCCACTCCGCCATGTCCCCCTCCAGGTGTTAGACCCCTTGAAACATCTTTTTCATCACTTTTGTGGCCAGCATAAATGTTTCTAGTTTTCAAAGTTCGCCTCCCCATTGAAGTCTATTGCGGTTCGCGCAAACCAAACTTTTTTTAAAGTTCGTGTTCGAGGTTTGAGTACCTAAAATCGGAGGATCGAGCCATCTCTAATCTGTAGGGGGCGTAACTAAGCTGAATGCTCCCATGGCCGCAAAAACTTTGTGGTGCCCCATGCTTAAAGGACTTGAAAAAAGTTCAGTACCTGCGTCTATTTTGAATCCATCCGTGCCCTCCGTTTACTTCCACCAGGTCCCCGCTCTGTTACTGGCCCCTGGTTGGCTCCCGACCCCATGGACCCGGCGGAAGTAAACGGAGGGTGTGGATGACGTCCTCTGTGGACTCAAAGTAGGCGCAGGTACTGAACACTTTTTTAACTTTTTACCTTGTAAGTCCTTTAAGTCCCCTCCCCCCAGCGAGTCCGGTCTCTGTGACACCCTCAATGAGAATAGTGCAGCATGCTCATACCTATGCCACACAGCTCTGCTCCCGCCTCTTCACTCTGAAGTGTGGCAGTGTTTACCTCCATAAGGTCCAGATGTCACCTGACATGCTTTGGAGCCTTACGGAGGAACACTGGTGCACGCTCCCACGCTACAGAGTGCAGAGGAGGGAGCAGAGCCATGGTGACATAAGTATGTGCATGCATGGCTGCTCTGCATAAAAGGGGGAGAGAGAGTAACAGGTCCCCTTAGCACTCTGTAACCCCCCCTCCCCCTGCCACGGGTCCTGCTCCTCCATTCACCTGAGTGTGCACTTAGATCTCCTCAGCATTCACTATAATGGTGAGAAATCATTCAGATGACTTGGTGATTATGGTCACTTTCAGTTTGCTTGCCAGAACCATAGACCAGTTAAATAAGGATATATGCAATTATAATCATTAAATTATGAAGTGATTCACAACATGTCGTTTTGATTGCTATACCACAAGTAGCGCTAATGAATAGGATGAATATGTTCACAAGTTGGACACACCAGCAGTGGTGTAGCTAAGGAGCTATGGGTCCTCGTGTGAGTCTTACATTGTATCAGAGGGGCCCCATGGTGGCAAATTGTTCTGTGAAATCAGCCATTTTCTGCCTTACCAAATGCGGTAACACGTAGCGAATTGAGGCTAATGGGGAAAAGGTCGGTATAAACCTCAGGAACTGTAATCCAGACAGTAATAAAACAGCTAAAATAATGAAAGCCTCTTCTCCCTCTTCATCCACCTAAAAAATGAAGATAGTTCTGTTCTTAAACACTAAACAATCCCAGATAAAGTATTTTATCTGCGGCAGGCCCTAGGCTCAGCTGTGCTCTAGAACATTAAAATTGATTAGAGACTTTATCTAGAACACTTTCTGTACAGCTGAGCTGATCTCTTTTCACACATGAGCGGAAAATGTGTGATAATGGCTTGTTTAATAGCTGCTAATTGATCAAATGAACGAGCTAAATGGTGAAATAAAACATTTTTTTATCAGCTTTGAAGGGTTTTAGGATAACACTGGGGAATATTGGCGTTCTTTTTTTCCACCTGAGTCGTTAAATTAAAACATTACTGAGTGGACAGGTGTGCGATGAGAGATTCGTGAAAGCAGCATCTGGGAATAGGGATTATTACTGTCATGTTGTTCTGGGCAGGCTGTTAAAAAAGATACACATGGGAGAAAATCAGAAAAACCTACAATGAAGAGACCAATTCTGAGGACGACTAATAAAGGTTGATTCAGTAATGTCTTCCAGAGCTGGAGAACAATAGCAAACACTGGAGAAGATAAAGCGCAACTAAAATAACATATAGTAGAACATTATAAATTATTCAGGTTACCTATTTTTATCTTAAATATCCTAGGTTTAGTGTCAGAAATGCTTCTTATATCTATGTTTTGCTATATAATGGTTTGTAACCCAGCCTTTCCAGTGATGTTTAGCCTAGGTTATGATGTCATGCAGCCTTCTCCCCCAGAGCATTTTGTGTGATCGTGTGATGTTTCTGCACCCTTCATAAAGGGAAATAAAATCCACATATCCACATACATTTAAGAATGTAAAATCAGGAGTAGTAAGATTTTACAATCAGTGCTGCTCATCAGGATTCCGGATATCCGGGTAACCCGGATATCCAAACTTTTTTCAGCTATCAGATCGGAGCTAGGATTCCGGATACCTGGGCCCAAATCCGGATAGCTATCTGCGGATATTTGGGCGCATAATGCGGATATCCGCGGATATTGCGGTTATCCGGATCCGAAATACTGTAACTAAGGAGATGACGTCCTGGAGCCAATCAGAGGGCTCCCAGCAGAAGCCCTAGCAACCAATCACAGAGGGGAACTGTGGCCAGCCCCACCTGACCTCATTGAGCCAATTAGAGGGCTCCCAGCAGAAGCCCTAGCAACCAATCACAGAGGGGAACCCTGGCCAGCCCCACCTGACCTCATTGAGCCAATCAGAGGGCTCCCAGCCTAAATCCTGGCACCCAATCACAGAAAGGAACACTGGCCAACCCCCCTGTATAATAAGAAGGGCTGCCATGATGAGACATATCGCCCTAGCTTGCTGAATGCTCACTGAGAGACATGCTCCAGTGCTGCTGGCCTAGCAAGGACTGTACACAGTTATAAACCTAAAGCTGTTAAGTGATTAACCCCTTCACTATCACTACACTATCGTTAAATCGTTAATTAGCTTGATGTCATTGTGTGACAGTCATTGTGTGTGCTCCAGTGCTGCTGGCCTAGCAAGGGCTGTACACAGTGATAAACCGAAAGCTGTTCAGTGATTAACCCCTTCACTATCACTACACTATTGTTAAATCATTAATTAGCTTGATATCATTGTGTGACAGTCAAAGTGTGTGCTGCAGGCAGCTGCTATGTGTCTGTGTGTGTGCTGTGCACAGACCAGGCAAGCTGCTTCCTGCTGGCCAGCTATTAGCCTTAGCTAACTACAGTATAGGTTTGTTAGGTTAGGGATTAGGGAATAGCATTACTGTGTTATTGTGTAGTTAGTACTGTAGCACTGCAGTCAGTGCTAGTAGTTGTTAGAGTAGTAGTACTACTTTGTTAGCTTACTACAGAACTGCTGTGCTGTGAGTAGTGCCAGTGTGACAGTTAGTGTGCACTAGTGTCTTCTCCTCTGCTGTCTGATTGCCACGTGGCACTTGGCAACTCATAATCATAGGTTAAGGGCAGGTAGCATTGCTCAAGAGTGCCTAAATATGACAACCTCACAAAACATTTGCTATGGGGCTCCATAATGTCTCGCTCTGCCACTGCAGCTAACAGTATGAAGAAGAGGATCTACCTCCTCCAGTTAGTAGTGCTAGATGAGATGACACCATAAGTAATATGCAGGAACACAGCACTGCACTGCATTTGCAAAAATACATTCCCAACCTGCAAGGAACCTCCACCATACTTCACTGTCGACTGCTGCCACTCATAGTATTCAGCCAATTGGTGAACAAACTACTGTCTGCTACAGTCAGAAATTCCATATTTTAATTCACCAGTCCAGAGATCCTGCTGCTATTTTTTCTGCACCCCCATTTTCATGTTTGAATGCATTGATAAATTGCTTGGTGCTGTTTCCACAGTGAAGGTATCACTTTTTCAGCACAGTTCTTCCACAAATACTTTTTATGGTCAGGTCTTACAGGTTTCTACCAGTTCTAATCTGATGGCTCTGCTTGACATCTTCCAATCAAGGGAAGTAAGCATCTGGAGCACTGTTTGCTTGGCCAACCTCTGCATCTGAGGTCCTCAATGTTGCCCTGGTATTTGTGCTTCTTCAAAATAAATCGAACAGCACATCTCAAATCCCCAGTCAGCTATAAAATCTTTGTCCAGCAGAAACCTTTTCAATGTTGCTGTGCTCAGTCTTGCCATAGTGTATGACCTATAAATTGAAAACATATTCTGTAAACTCACCTTCGTAACAGAGTATGGCTATTCCTCACTTCTATTCAGCTGGTTTTAATTCAGTTAATTACTGTGTTGCAACCTACATATAATGACCATTAGCACCTGCTTGGCATAACTGGTTAATCAACCGCACTATAATTTTCCCCAAATCCCTGACTTTGCGCAAGGATGACTATAAGAACTGATGTGATGCAAAGGGTAGTCACACAGAACATTGATTTGAATTCATATGTTAGTTCCTTTTTTATTTAGTAAATTGATAAGAATACATTTGTGAAAGCATTCTTACTTTAAAGCATTTTTTTCACACCTGCCTCAAGCTAAGAATAATATTATGATGTGGAATGGTGATGTGACAACTTTCCCTTTAGATACATTCCTAAGCCAAGCAGGCCAGAAGCTTCTAAACATCTAACAATACATGGCAAATATTTCTGATCTCAGCCTTTAACAGAAATGTCATCTTAGGCTGATGAAAAATATAGTCTTTCTTTTAAGTGTAATGCAAATTCTTACTAGCAGTTTAAAAAATGAGTATTAACCTTACTGACCTATTTCAAAGTAATGTAATTATAATAATGCTTGTCTTGTAGAAAGCCACTTCTGCTTAAGTCTTTGTGGCTGTGCCTGTGTATGCTAATATGGCAGTAATAACGTGACATGGATTACTGTCCTTTAGATGCAGGAAAAATTAAGTAAACTATATAAAGTGGTGTTATAGAGTATGATCATTTTAACTAACTTTTTTAAACTCTATGAATGACACCAATGTTATATTTTACTATATAACAGTTAAACTGAAATGCATAAATACATAAAAAATATAGCGGGGAAAAAAGTATAGTGGCTTCACTCAGTACATAAAATTAAAGATACAATTAGAACAGACTTTTCAGTCTTTTTATACTGGAGAAACCCTTTAACCACTTGCCGACCAGGGCTTCCTGCAATGATCGGTGCTGCTTGGGCTCTCCAGCCCGCAGCACCGATCAGGAGTGAGCCAGAGCGATCAGACTACCCCCCTTTTTTCCCCACTAGGGGGATGTCCTGCTGGGGGGGTCTGATCGCCGCCGGCTCTGTTGGTTCGGCGGGGGGGCTCCTCAAAGCCCCCCTCCGCAGCCATTTTCCGCCTCCGTCCCCCTCCAGCGTTTCCCTTCCTCCTATGGGCAGCGCAGGACGGAGATCCGTCCTGCGCCGCCTACAACAGATGCCGGCGAATGAGAATGCGGCGATCCCCGGCCAATCAGAGGCCGGGGATCGCCGATCTGCCTTACGGCGCTGCTGCGCAGCAGCGCCGTATGATGTAAACAGCGGGGATTTCTTCCCCGCCTGTTTACATATTGCCGGCGAGCCGCGAGCGGCGGCTCTCCGGCAGTTCACGGAGACACCCTCCGTGAACTGACATGGAAAGGCCGCTCGATCGAGCGGCCGTTTCCATGGTAACCCGCAGACGACCAGTTTACGCCAATCGGCGTTAGCTGGTCGTCAAGAGGTTAAATAATTTTTGGATCTCACAGTATCTCTGCATAAAATAGGTTTGGGGTCACCCTGAGCTCCTTGGGTATTCTGTTGTTCCATCCTAATACAGTGTTCCTATAATAGTGTTCTTTGTTACAGTGCCCCCTCCCCCCCATTATTGTGCTTTCCATTAAAGTTCTTCTATTAAAGTGCTTCCTTCTATAGCTCCTTAATTAACCACTTCACCCCCAAGGGTTTTTACCCTAACAGACCAGAGCAATATTCACCTGTCAGCGCCCCTCCCTTTCACTTGCCCATAAATGTATCACTACAACAAAATGATCTATATCTTCTTTTTTTTCCGCCACCAATTAGGCTTTCTTTCGGTGGTACATTATGCTAAGAATGATTTTATTCTAAATGGATTTTAACAAGAATAATAAGAAAAAACGGTAAAAAAATTCGCCATTATAGATTTAAAATAAAATGTGATACTGTGAATAAAACACATATATTTTATTTGCCTATTTGACCCAGTTATTACAACATTTAAATTATGTCCCTAGTACAATGTATGGTGACAATATTTTATGTGGAAATAAAGGTGCATTTTTTTCAGTTTTGTGTACGTCACTAATTACGAGCCCGTATATGCAAATATAACAGTAATATACCTCATGCCATATATAGTAAAAAAATGTTTTTAAAAGTGGGGTCCCTAACATAAGTATTTATATTGTTTTAAAATGCTGTCATTTTTTTTACACATGTATTATTTTGTTAACTATGGAGGGGGCAGTATGGAGAGGGGAGTAGATATTAATTTATTTTTATTTAATATAAAAAGGTGTAAAATGTAGTGTAAAATGTGTGTTTTTACTTTTGTTTGTATTATTATTTTTTTTAACACTAGATGTCCTTACACTCACTGTCTGTGTGCTTAGAACAAGTGATGTTACAGCAAAGATCATTGGCTTCTTATTGAAGCCATGATCTTTGCCTTACAGACACTTTGATTGGTTCAGGGAAGACTTATTTCCGTTCATCAATCGATGCTCTCCGGGTTCTGATGGGTACCCTTGGCGGAGGTGGAGAGGGAAGGGGAGCATGCACATGCACGGTAGCTGTGGAGGACGTTTTAAAATGTCTATTGGTCCGTTAAGAGGGACCAACAGGACGTTTTAAAATGGCGCACAGGTGGGTAGTGATCAGAGTTCTCCTCATAGTGCCTTATTGTTGCAATACTGATTATACTGTATTTCCCATCTATTACAGTGTTCCGTATTATTTTAGGATAAGGTGTGGGGGCCCAACCTTTAGGCCTTGTTCACATTATAAATTGCAAGCACTATCCCAAGCACTGGCGATTTATGGGGCGATTTTGAAAGTGCTTTTAGAGCAATTTTGGCTTAGAAAAGCGCTTTTATAGGCACCTTTTCAAGCGCTTTTGCAGAGCAATTGTTTTCCAGACAGGAAGTGAACTCTTTAAAGAGGAACTCCAGTGAAAATAATTTAATATAAAAAGGTGCTTAATTTTTACAATAATTATGTATACATGATTTAGTCAGAGTTTGCTCATTGTAAAATCTTTCCTCTCCCAGATTCACATTCTGACATGTATTACATGGTGACATTGTTACTGTGGGCAGATTATGTAGCTGTAAACAGGGAGATTTATGAGTGAGTGCACACCATATTTGCTTCACATTAGTACTCTGCACAGCGGTGCACATTCCGGATAAAAAGACTAGGTTATTCACAATATCAACAAGAACAAAGATTCCAGGAGCATCTGCGCTGTTATATAAAACTCCAAACTTTTATTCCAACATCTTCTTTAAAATTGCGTATCCACACAAAGCAATATTGTAAAATTGTACTTATCACCAAGGATCACATAGCAGCAGCAGATTATGTAGCTGTTCTGGCTTTAACAGACAGCTATAAACAGCCATTTCCTGTGTGTGTCATTGTTACATTGTGGCAGTTTGCCCAGAGTACCGTAAGGTACCAGAGCCTCTTGTGGGAGGGGTTTCAGCACAAAATCAGTCATACAGCGCCCCCTGATGGTCTGTTTGTGAAAATCATTATATTTTTCATGTAAAAGTGGGTATCAGCTACTGATTGGGATAAAGTTCAATTCTTGGTCGGAGTTTCTCTTTAAGCCGGAGATTAATTAATACAATGGCTATCATTCATAAAGCATATCCGCATGCGGAAATGCTTAAAACAGCTGAATTTACCGAGCACTAAGCAAAGTGTTTATTCATAAAGGCTGTTTCTGCATGAAAAGTTGACATTCTGGAGCAGAGCGATAAATTAACGCCTTGTGTGGTGATTATGTTAACAAATGTCACCATAAATCAATTCATCAAGATTAGAGCAAGCGGTGTCAGCACAGAGATTACCGCTCCCTTTGAAGTAGCAATAACCATGTGGAGAACAACTAAGCTAATGAGACAGACCCCCCAAGCAGCAGCTGCAGAGAGAGTAGAGCAGACAAGGCATTCCGGAAATTGAATACCAAGGCTGTGTTTTTTTAACCCCTTGGGTACCTGTTTTCAGATATATTTCACATCAGAAAGCCTGCATGTGTAACATTTTTTTGAAGTTATTCTAAGCTGCCAATTAAATAGATTGTTTAGAAAGACTAATAGACAGATTCAGCGCAGATTCAATGCAAACAGAGGCAGTTTTTAAAAAATGCACATGTAAAGGAATGCTGGGGCTGCCTCTTCTATAGTAAGCTGTCTCTGGAGGAGAAAATGTATCAACTCGGCAGCTTCTCATGTTACACAAACACACCGCCAGCCTACCGCCTGCCTAGTTCAGGGAAAATACCGAACTTGTATCGCAACTGTCAGGGCTGGAACCCACAGGAGCGCTTTTGGCAGCGTTTTGGCAGCGCTGCGATACGCTAGCGTTTTGCCAAAACGCTCAGCTGATGTTAATGGATGGGGCAACTTCCACAGGAGCGTTTGCGTTTCCCAGAAACGCAAACGCAGGACATGCAGCATTTTGGGAGCGTTAGCGCTTCAATGTAAAGTATTGAAACGCTAGCAGAAACGCTCAGCAAAACCTAAACTGAGCGGTTCTGCTAGCGTTTTGCGGTTCAGCACACTGTAACAAAATGAAAAATAATTCACAGGACCAATCAGGATAAAAACGCAAAACGCAAAACGCTAGGCACCCGCTGGGGAAAAAAATACACTGTTGCAAAACGCGACTGAAAACTCGCATGAATCAGCTTGCAAACCGCTCAGGCAAAACGCTAGCGGTTGCGTTTAGCGTTTGCGGTTTGCAGTGGGTTCCAGGCCTCAACATTTTTATGAATGAGCACACAGAAGTCTAAACTACCGAATGCGGTATTTTCCCGCACAGATTTTTTTTTTACCGCACTGCTTTTATGAACGATAGCTAATGTATTTATTCATTTCAGTGCTTGGGAAATCACAATAATAGGTGCTTTTTCAAGTGCTTCGCGATTTCTCTAAACCTTCCATTGAGCCAAAATGCTCAGAAAATGGTAAATGTAGCACATTTGTGATTTTATTAAAATCAAAACTCTCACGTTAACACTGTCATAGGTAATCATTGCACAAGTGCTTTTAGAGCGATTTCTAAAATCGCCAGCACTTTAAAAAAAATCAAAAACGCTCATAGTGTGAACAAGCCCTTAGGGCTGGTTACCATTGCAAGAGCATTTCTAAGCGCTTGTGATTTGAAAAACTCTTGCTAATTATTTTGTGGTTGAACTTTATGGACGTATGTCTTTTTTCAACCCAAATAACTATGTAACTATGTAATGTAATGCTATGTGTGTGTTCTCACTTCAGCAATGTGATTTTTTTTTTAAATCAGACATATCATTACATTAGCAAGCACATTTCAAATGGCACTTAGAAAAGCACTTGCAGTGGGAATCAGTCTGATTGCTGACTATTTCCAATGCCACAATTCTATGTAACGTGAGATTTTACTTAAAGCAGAACTGTAGAGACAAAATAAACACATTGTTTCACTTACCTGGGGCTTCCCCAAGCCCCCAGCAGCCGCCCTGTCCTGCGCCGCTTCTCGATGAGTCTCCGTTCCCTCGTCGCCGCTCGGTCCCGTACCTCAACTTGTAATTCGATGCCAGCGCGGCTCTGGCCAAGCGTATCCTTTCTTTGCGTTCCCCTCTGCAATAGCGGGCAACATGAAGAAAGGATATGCGTGCTAGAGCTGCGCAGGCGCAGTGGCCCGGCAGCGAAACCGAAAGTAGCTGGCGGCGGGCGAACGGAGGCTCGTTGAGGAGCGGCGCGGGACAGGACGGCTGCTGGGGGCTTGGGGAAGCCCCAGGTAAGTGAAACAGTTTGTTTATTTTGTCTCTGCAGTTCCGCTTTAACCATCTACAAACATGGCAGAAGAATGTGTGAGTACATTAGCACATCTCTATTGGAACAGGCATCTATGGGATGGCAATATCAGATGAGCAAACATTTTTAGAATGCCAATATTTCTCAGTTTCAGCATTTGCTCTGTTGCCTTTGTTATATTTTGAACTGAATATAGGATTTACATGACTTGTAAATCATTTCATAATATTGTATTTACATTATTTACATTGCCAGGTGGCTAACAAACCAGCCTCGCCACTGTCCCACCACACCGATTCTTCACTCGCTGCACTGGCTACCTGTAAAATGGAGAATACTCTTCAAGACTGGACTGTTGACATTCAAATCCCTATAAATTTGGGCCCTGGATACATGACGGACCTACTGAAACGGAGCCATACCTCTCACAACTTCAGATCAGCAGGTTTCAGAGTGCACCTCAAAACATTTGGAGCCAGAGGTTTCTGTCATGCTGTCTCTACCCTTTGGAATTCCTACCACACCCAGTAAAGACAACCTCATCCCTGGAGTTATTCAAATCCAGACTGAAAAGTCACCTGTTTAGCCTGGCATTTGTGGACTTATTAAATTCCTCAGTACCAACAATTTACCAATCAACCAATTACTGGTCTGATCCATGTTTATGTGTTTTGAGCCATATGGGAGAAAAGCGCTTTACAAATATTTGTTGTAGTTGTTGGATTATATTTTTTAATTTTACATATTGACCACATTTTTTTAAATGATGTTGTAGCTACAGTGTCATAAAATAACATGGAAACATAGTTTTGTATGTGTTCCATTTGTACTATGAGCTTTACATTTGCATAATCTGGTTATACAAAACATCTGCTTCATGTTAATCCATGCATTATCAATTTTTCAACTTTAAGCCTTTTGACTGCAGTGAAAATATAAATGAGATAAAGAATGTGCTAAGCAAATATTTGACTAATGATAAGGCAAGTAAAAGCCATGCATGGCCTCCTGAAGTAGATTGTGGATGAAAATATAATATGGTCCTAAATTACCAGTTACATAAATACAAAGCTTCTAATGACCATAGTACATCTCTTGAACAATAAAGTGCTAAGCTTTGCATGGGGAATTATCATGCATAGAATCCCAGTTTTTGCATGAAATGCTTTCATTCTTCATTATGCTCTTTCTTTTCTAATCCATAACATGGTTGGGTATACAGTGATCCTCATGTATGTCAGTGGTAATTAATGCTAAGCAGCATCCTTGTTAACAAGAAGAAATAAAATAAGTGTCATTGTATTTTTTATTCTATAATTTCCACCTGTACTCTACAACATCTCAAAATACATCTGAAATGCTGGTGGACCTGAATGTCTCCAAGACACCATGACGCTTTATTATTTCCTTTCAGTGAAGCTGCATTTACAGAATACATGTAATTAAGGTACCTGGAAATTTGGGCACAGGGTAAAGGTCCTGACATCACACTGTGGGAGGGGTTTTACTCCTATATCAGCCATTCAGACCCCCTTGATGAACTATAGGAGAAAAGGTAAAGATTTCTCACAGGTAAGGGGTATCAGCTACTGATTGGCATGATGTTCAATACTTGGATACAGTTCCTCTTTTCCGTCCGGTTCACATTAGCTTTTAGTTGTGGATCCAGGGCCGGGCCAAGGCAGAGGCTGGAGAGGCTCCAGCCTCAGGGCGCAGTGTAGGAGGGGGCACACAATTCATTCAGCTGTCATTCCTAATTGTGTTTGAAGCAGAAAGAAATAAGAAAAGGGGATACATGGCAGTGACTGCAAGCCAGATAACTAGAGATTAAGGTGTTGGGGGCCCTGGGGAGCCTCTTAATCTAATAACAATCAGTGTGTGGCGGCTGGGGTGGGAGGGATGGAGGGGCGCACTTTGCTGTCTCAGCCTTGGGTGCTGAAGGACCTTGTCCCGGCTCTGTGTGGATCCAGCCGTATGGTTCCGGTTTCGGTTCCGCTGAATGGGCAAAAAAAAGCAGCAGGACCCAATTTTCCTGACCGTTTCGCTAAACGGAACGGTAATGGAAGGTTTTACAGCAAAATAGGAACCAATGAAAACGGACATTTTACAGCACACTGGCTGTAAAAATAGACCGTTTTCCTGGATCCAGATGGCTGGATCTGTACGGCCTTGATCCGCAAAAAAACGCATATGTGACCTGGGCATAAGGCTTTCAACCTCCAGGTTTATAGCAAAATACATCCCATTAAAGGATAAGAGCAATCTCCATTACTGGTTTGGCAACAACATCCATGCTTTTTCCTCACTGCCATACCATAGCTTAAAAACACAAAACATTGTTAGAGTAAAAACTGAATAAGGGTGCATACACACATCAGACCATAGTCTTTGGAAAATGAAAGATCACAGACCAATTTTACCCCCTTCCATGTAGTATGACAGCCATACCTACACAGCCTATTCTATTGAGCTGAACTCCCCATCAGATAGAAATCTTTGCAAGATGCTGCACACAAAGATGCTGTACACATTCAAAAGATCAGTAACTGCAAAAGATCTGTTCCTGCAAAAGATCCATTCCTGCAAAATGCATTCACAGTCTATGATATCTGCAGATCCTCATACACACCTTGTTTAACAGACATTCATCTGCAGATCAGATCCATCAGGATGGATCTTCAGATCTGCAGATAATTGTCTGATCTGCAGATGAATGTCTGTTAAACAAGGTGTGTATGAGGATCTGCAGATATCATAGACTATGAATGCATTTTGCAGGAACAGATCTTTTGCAGGAACAGATCTTTTGCAGAAACTGATCTTTTGAATGTGTACAGCATCTTTGTGTTCAGCATCTTGCAAAGATTTTTATCTGATGGGGAGTTCAGCTCAATAGAATAGACTGTGTAGGTATGGCTCTCATACTACATGGAAGGGGGTAACATTGGTCTGTGATCTTTCATTTTCCAAAGACTATGGTCTGATGTATGTATGCACCTTAAAGGGAACCAGAGGCCCCAGAAAAAATATTTTATACATACCTGGGGCTTCCTCCAGCCCCATACGCAGGGATCGCTCCCACGCCGCCGTCCTCCGCTTCCTGTATCCGGCGGTATTGAGTCCCGTAGTTTCGGCCAGTCGGCGGCAGCACGCAGCCAAATGTCCGCATCACAGGGGCTCCCAGCATACCCTTACGCGTGCGGCTGCATACTGCGCAGCCGCAGGCGTAAGGGTATGGAGGGAGCCCCTGCTCATGCGAACAATTGGCCGCGTCCGCCGGAAGTGACGGGACCCGGTACCGGCGGATCCAGGAAGCGGAGGATGGCGGCGTGTGAGCGATCCGTGCGTATGGGGCTGGAAGAAGCCCCAGGTATGTATAAAATCTTTTTTCTTTTTATAAGTCCGGCGTCTCTGGTTCCCTTTAAGGCCAAACCCCCAGCTAACTGCACAACTTCAAACAGTCCTTTGAGAACTACTACACATAACGATTCACAGGAACAAGAGATAGCTATGACAGCAATTACTATAACGACTTCTCACATACATGTACAGTTGACAATATTGTACCGTAATGACAAGTTGGCTGTGCACACATCTGCCCCCATGATAGATACACTGCCAAAAGAAATAATCACCACAGTACTGCTGAGAACTCTCTTAACACAAAATCTTTTGTGATGCATTTCATCAGAATCTTTATCTACCAGCTGATGTGCCCAGAGTTTATTGTATATCACAGGTGCGATCATTGTAAGGTGACAGCTGCCAGCAAATGTTCTACTATTCCTTTTGGCAGCTATATATTCCTAAGTTCATCTCATTTAAAGGTGCTCATTGCCCCACATATCAGTTCTATAGTGCAGCTGAAATGTATTTTTCCGAATACAGGATCACAATTTCCATAAACTTTAAAGGCTTACACACTGTAAAGCGACAGTGGCAGCCACAGCCGAAACCCGAACACGTTTATGTGCATTAAGGGATGTAAAATTCTTCTGGCGGAGGCAGATAAGCCAGTCAATTTAAGCAATTTATTTCAACCAGTTACATAAGTAGAAAGCATTTCAAATGTAGATTCAAATTAACCTCAAAGTGTTGAATTCACAGATTACATTTCTTACACCAAACTAATTTCTCTGTCATCACAATAATGGATTTCTTATCTTTATTTTATTTAAACACAAGCCGTAATAGTCCTGGGAGGCAAAGATGTTATTTCCGTCATGGTGGTAAAATAATAGATATCAATTCTAAATGATCTGCTTACGAGCTCTGATGGAATTCATTCTTTGTTTTAAACCGTTGTTGAATATTTATAGACAGGATGGTGTCTGAATGATACAGACGCCATCAGTTTTTTTCCCATTTAGTATGGCCTACTGCTCTTCTTGTTTCCCTAGAAAGGAATTAGCCTCATTGAGCTCAGCTAATGCTTAAGAAAGAAGTCACGATTCAGGTCATTACATCGCTATAAGAGAAACCCTTTTTTTTATTGCTGATTTTTATTAGTAATGTTAAAGTCGGGTTTTGGTCCTGGTACTTTGCTTCATAACTTGGTTTCTAAAGCCAGGGGTGCCTCTAGCCATTTTGTCACTCCAGGCGAGAAAACCTGTGCCCCTCCGAAAATAACCGTAATGCGGCAGCATTTTACTAGAAAATAATAATGCGGCAGTGTTTCACCAGTAATTACACTTATTGCGGCATCGTTTCACCAGGAAAATACACGTAAAGGCTGCAGCATTTCACCAGAAATACACAATGCGGGCAGCGTTTCACCAGAAAATACACATAGGCAGGGCTCCACTTTCATGAGGCACAAAGGGGGACAGAAGGAGATTCAGGGGGACTGAATAAGGCACACAGGGTGACATAGGGAGGCACAGGGGTCAGAAGAAGTCACAAAGGAGGACAGAAGGAGGCACAAGGGAACAGAAGGAGGCACACAGGGGGACACAAGGAGGCACAATTGGCAACAAAAGGAGGCACAATGGGGGCAGAATTGGGCACAAAGAAGGACAGAAGGAGGCACAGGAGGACAGAAAGGGATACACAGAGGGTCAGCGGGTGGTACAGGAGGACAGAAGAAGGCATGAGGGCCAGAAATAGGCACAAAAAAGGACATAAGGAGGCACAGGGGGACTGAAGGAGGCACACAGGGACAGAAGGAGGCAGAAGTGGGCCAGAAGGAGGCACAAAGGGGGGCAGAAGGAGGCACAATGGGGGACAGATTGAGGCACAATGGAGGACAGATTGAGGCACAAAGGGAGACAACAGGAGGCACAGGAGGAAATAAGGAGGCACAAAGGGGGCAGAAGGAGGCAAGATAGGGGACAGAAAAAAGCACAAAGGGAGGCACAGGGAGACAGGAGGAGGCACAAAGGGGAACAGAAGGATGCACAAAGGGGAACAGAAGGATGCACAAAGGGGGACAGAAGGAAGCACAAAAGGGTGACAGAAAAAGGCAGAGGGGGATGTAAAGAGGCACAGGGAGACAGAAGTAGGCAGAGGGGGGCAGAAAAAGCCACAGAGAGACATAAAAAGGCACAAAGGGGCACAGAAGGAGGCACAGGGGGGCAGAGGAAGGCGCTAGGGGCAGAGGTAGCACATGGGGACTGAAGAAGCACATGGAGACAGAATGAGGCACAAAGGGAGACAGAAGGAGGCACATGAGGATAGAAGGAGGCAGAGTGGGACTGAAGGAGGAACAGGGGGGCAGAAGTAGCACAGGGGGACAAAGAAAGGCACAAGGGGACATAAGGAGGCACAGGGGGGCAGAAGAAGGCACATGAAGACAGAAGGAGGCACAAAGGGAGACAGGAGGCATAAAGGGGTCTCCCTTTAGAAGGAAAAATAGGGGATCAGACATGGCACAAGGGACTGAAGGAGACACAAGGAGACAGAAGTAGACACAAAAGGGACAGAAGGAGGCACAAAGGGGGGGGGGGAGGATGTAAAAGGCACAGAAGGACACAGTGGCTGCTGCCTGCAACTTACGCTAAGCAGATGCAGAAGCAAGTAATAAAACACCTGTGGGGGTGGGGCTTAGTCAGGGGGTATGGCTTCATCCAGGGGGCATGGCTTAACCCACCAACATGGCTCCCCCAGGACCAATGGCACTCTAGGCAATGGCCTGTACTGCCTATGCCTAGATGCTCCCCTGTCTAAACCTATCGAAGAGTACTAGTAACTTTGGGCAGAAGCATTTCCCCAAAGGTGCCTGACACTAAACTTTAGACTAGGGGCAACACTTACTTTACTACTTTACATGCTAGATAATCCTCAGACAAGGCAATAGTTTTGAGTCATCTAGATCGAGAATCTAGTGAATGTACAGCTACATATGCATTGTCTTCTTTTCTCCCTTGCCCCGCAGGAGGCCTCTTGCTCATTCACAAACCACTGTTCCCCCTCTACTCTTCACAGCTACAGCCAAACACTGTGTGTGTACAACTAGGGCTGGATTTGCACTTTCCAGAGCCCAAGGCCAGGTGTCACCAACTGCCCCCACCCCACCACCCAACACCATTCTGTCCACAATGCTGACTAGCGATCTGTTGTGCTTCTTTACCTTCCATTCAACAAAGAAACAGCCCAGGCTGTGTCCACTCGTGCTCCCTGTAATTCCGTGTTTCTGCCAGAATAGGCACAGCAGACATTAACCACTTGAGGACCGCAGTGTCAAACCCCCCTAAAGACCAGGCCATTTTTCACTAAATTGGCCACTGCAGCTTTAAGGCCTCGCTGCAGGGCCACACAACTCAGCACACAAGTGATTCCCCCCCCCCTTTTCTCCCCACCAACAGAGCTCTCTGTTGCTCCCCCAATGTTTATTTATTTTTTTACTAATATTTTTATTATTTATTTTTAAATAAATGTACTTTTTTTTTTTAAAATCTCCGTCAGCCTATCAGCGCGATCGGCTGTGATAGACTCAGCCTATCATAGCAGCGGATCCCTTTTGTGCCTCTGGAGGGGACAGCCGAGTGACACAGCTTTCCCCTATACAGCGCTGCCTTAGATCGCAGTGCTGTACCTAGTAAATAGCCTAAGCTTTCGACGCTCGGAGACTGAAGCCGAAGCGGAGCTCCATCGTTCACGTGGGGATGCATGGCGATGTGTGCGCAATCCCCTGCAAACTCTGCCCCAAGGACTGCACGCCGATCGGCGTCAGGCAGTCCTGTGGCTGCCGCCGCGTCCATGCCACTTGCTGTGGAGCGCTCTTTAAATAGTTAAAACTCAATGAATTTAGTTTTGTCTGGTCTCTAATGTAAACCCCTGGCACTTCTCACACAGCAGCATGTATGTCCATCATACAGAAGACAGAATCATTCAACAGGTGACAGCAGATGCTGACTGCCATAATCTACCAGGAAGTAAGGGAGATGCAGGGATTGGGATCTCTGGAATTCAGGCATCAGTGCGAAGCAGGCCCGCTACACTGCAGACCAGAACAAATTATTTACTTTGACATGTACCCTCTTCTCTCTCCAAGTCCTGCTGCCCTTCTGGTTTTATCTGATTTTCGCACCCAAGGCCACGGTGTAACCCAATACGTAATTTACAATTGCACCGTTGTGTACTGTGCCCCTTTCTCTATAGTCAGCACTCTTTTATGGCATGTTTCCAGTTCCCCATTCTCCCATGTATTCAGTACTCCTAAAAATGTTATCCCTCATCCTTTGATACCTACTTCTGCTCCTCTCTCTAGCCAGTTCCTCCTCCCCACAGGAGCCATTGTTGTTTTACCTTTTGGAGTCGGTACTTGTTTTTTTTTTTTTTTTTTTTTGTAGCTAGGACTTCTGCCTTTTGAAGATAGCACTGTTGCTTAAAGGACAACTGAAGTGAGATATTTTTTTCCTTTTAAACAATACCAGTTGCCTGGCTGTCCTGCTGATCCTCTGCCTCTAATACCTTTTAACCATAGACCCTGAACAAGCATGCAGCAGAATAGCTGTTTCTGCCTTTATTGTCAGATCTGAAAGATTAGCTGCATGCTTGTTACTGGAGTAAGGCCTGGTTCACATTAGCGTTCGCTGTCCGGATACGCCTGATCGGATCAGGACCGTATACTGTACAAACGGAACGTACCTTCCGCATAGCAATGCAAAGTCTATGCGGACGTTCACATGCGTCCATTCCATACAGAACGGAGCCGGATCGAATCCGGACTCTGGACACTTTTCCAACATGCGCTATTTTTTGGTCCGGATCATCCGGCCCACGCACCCGGGCCGGATCCTGACCCGAACATGCGGCCATGCTGTGCAATGAGAAACGGATGTTTCTCATCACACTGGCAATAGGACCTGGATGCTTCCAGCACCGGTCCTATGCCACTTGGGGGGCCCGGACTACACGCCGGTATCCCCCATGCTTGCAGTGCCTTTCCGGCACTGCAATGTATCAGTTCCGGCTACTTTATTGTAGCCGGAACTGATACATTCCGGATCCGCAACTTGTGGCAACTTGTGGCCACCGCAGAGACCCATACGGTCTCTTTGCGGCCCCCGGGCCCCCGGACCCCCGGACACTTGCGGACTCGAACCGCAAGTGTGAACGGGGCCTTATTCAGACACTACTGTAGTCAAATAGACCAGCAGGGCTGCCACGCAACTGTTATTGCTTAAAAGGAAATAAATATGGCAGCCACCATATACCTCTCACTTCAGTTGCCCTTTAAATAGAACCTGCAGCAAGAGCCATATGGTGGCTTGCATATATGTATTTCCTTTTAAACAATATCAGTTGGCTGTCAGTCCTGTTAATCGCTTGGCTGCAGTAGTGTCTGAATCACACACCTGAAACAAACATGCAGCTAATCCAGTCAGACTTTATTATTATTTTTTATTTATATACTGCTAACATCTTCTGTAGCACTGTACATAGTACAAAACAAATATTGGGGATCATAGATCAGAATCAGAATACATTTTATTCGGTCTGCACTTAGGGCTCTTTTACACTATATGCGATTCCAATTTCCAATTTTGATGCGATTTTACATGCGATTCTGATTTTTGGTGCGATAAAAAAGCCCTGCATGCTGCGTTGTTCTTCCTGTGTTTCTAGCAGACAATACGATACAAGGTCAGACAGTATAGATATTACAAGTTAAAGACAGTATATGAGTAAAAGTGGTAGCAAACAGGGCGAGAAGTGTTCATTTCAGTTCTGTGCTGTAATGTTTTCAAGTTGTAGCAGTTCTAGTGTAGTTCTGCTTTAAGGATAGTTACTGTCTGAGGGAAGAAGCTCTTCCTGTGCCTGGCAGTTTTGTTGTGACTGACCAGTATCTCACTCCTGGGGGCATAAGCTGGAAGATGTAGTAAGCAAGGTGAGAGGAGTCAGAGGCAATCTTGGTAGCTCTCTTTCTGCCCCTGCTAGCGTAAAGATCTTGCCTGGAAGGTAAGCTACAGCCCATTATAATTTTTCTGCTGATCAGATGATGCACTGCAGTAATTTTCTCATACGGAGCATGAACCAAACCAGATAGTCATAGATGTTGTCATGATGGATTAATTGATAGCAGTATAGAATTGCACCATTAATTTTTGTGGTAGGCCACATTTTTTTCAGCTGCTGTAGGTGGTACTTCCTATGTCGTGATTTCTTGATGATGGTGACAGTATTGTTATCCCATTTTAGGCTATTGGAGATTGTGGAGCCAAAATTTTGTATGGCTCAATTTGGGTCACTGTAGATCCATTTGTGATTAGAGTGAGAGGCTGGGGAGGGAGTTCTCCTAAATCTATTAACATCTCCATTGGCTTTAGAGCGTTAAGTTCCAAGTTGTTGCTGCTGCATCAGGAAGAAAGCTGTCCCACTGCATGCCTATATGCAGACTCATCCCCGTTTTGTATGAGACAAACTACTGTTGTGCCTTCTGCAAACTTCAGAACCTTTACAGATTGATCTGTAGAGATGCTGTTGTTGGTATACAGTAAACAAAACATTGGGGAGAGCATGCAGCCCCAGAGTTCTCCACTGCTGACTGTCAAGGATTTGTGGATGTCTTTCCCTAGCGTAACCTATTGACTCCTGTTAGTCAAGAAGTTGGGAATCCATGTGCAGATGGGTTCAGGTATGCTTAGGTTGAGAGAGATTTGCTGTGTAACAGTGATGGTTGAATGTGTTGAATGCAGAGCTGAAATCCACAAATACAATTCTAGCATAGATTCCTGGTGACTCCAGATACTCTAGTCAGTATAAAATGCAGACACATGTTGACAGTATCATCGGCAGACCTATTAGACCTACAGGCAAATTGCAGAGAGTCCAGCAATGGTATGTAATGGATTTCAGATAAGTCATTACCAATTTTTCAAATGCTTTCATGACCAATAATTTTAAGGGCCACTGGCCTATAGTTATTTAGACATGTAAGTCTTGATTTTTTAGGCACTATAACTATGGTTGCATGTTTAAAACAGGCAGAAACCATTGAAAGTTCCAGAGATGTATCAAAAATATCTGTGAACACTGGAGCAAGCTGATCAGCACAATACTTCAAGAATTTGCAGACACAGAGTCTGGACTGCCTGACTTCCTAATTTTATGCCTTTTTTTTTAAAAAGTTTGCTTACCTCTAGTTTACATATTGATAGAGGGGGACAGGTCGACAGTGTGTGTCTCACTTCCTGTGTTGTGTAGGTGCTGAGGCACAGCAGGGGGTGGAGACATTGGCTGTATGGAGTGCCCATTCTGGAAATTATCACAGGTGGTGGTTTATCACAGGTGGTTTAGTCCTATCAGATGATTACTGCAGAATGTTTGTTTACTGAGAGTTTTAAAGCCAACGGAAACTATTCCTGGTCTCCCAGAATGCTCTGGGAAGAACATTATGTAGAGCTAAACAGCCTAGGAAAAAAAAATTCACCAATATACAGTAATCTATTGATATAGGACATGCTTCTGGTGCTGAAATCAGGAAAACTGCAGTAAAAGTGAGTATCCTGAATAATTTACTGCATTCTACTATATATTCCAACAGCACCTCTGTAAATATTGACCAAGCCAGCTTGGGTCCTTAGGCTTTCAGGCAGTGGCTGTACAAAGACAGGGCACACAGACAGAATTTTAATGCCCCTGAATTTGATGAAGCAGAGTAACTCACACACATATCTACCACAAAACCACCAAATGCCCACTGGTCAGGCTGATGTGTTTAAGTTAGTGTGTAGATACAGGCATACTGGTTTGGATAACACTTATGCATTTATCAGACTTCTTTAGAGTACACATACTGAACACTGCACTCCACCCCTGAGAGGCACCAGTTCTCCTTGTACTAACTGCATTATAGTGTATGGAATGATGAAAGGAAATATTTCATGGCAGAGTAGAGAGAATATGTCTGTCAGTGTTCTAGAATGATGGGGTAGGCAGGCACCAAAATACTTAAAGGGGAACTGAAGAGAGAGGTATATGGAGGCTGCCATGTTTATTTCCTTTTAAGCAATACTAGTTGCCTGGCAGCCCAGCTGATCCTCTGCCTCTAATACTATTAGCCATAGCCCCTGAACAAGCATGCAGCAGATCAGATGTTTAAGACTTTAAAGTCAGATCTGACAAGACTAGCTGCATGCTTGTTTCTGGTGTTATTCAGATACTACTACAGAGAAATAGACCAGCAGGGCTGCCAGGCAACTGGTATTGGTTAAAAGGAAATAAATATGGCAGCCTCCGTATACCTCTTACTTCAGTTCCCCTTTAAGTTGTCAGCAGTCATTGTAGTGGGGAGTAGTTGTATTTCCCTCAGCAGACTTACTGTATGTACAGAGTTTTACTTTAACGTCACAATGCTGAGCTTTAGTGCTAGGACAGTCAGTATTTATTTGGAATGCAAGTATATCTTTTCCCTTTAAATACTGTGCACTTGGTCATTTTTTTCACATCCTGTTTTATTTATATTGTGTACTTTTAAAGTTGAGCAAATATACTGAATTTCAATCTGCCAGCTGTCTGCCTGAAGTTTAGATTCTCTTATGATGAGAAGTATTGTGATTTCCATCTGCTAGCGGAGAGCCTTTCTAATATTACAGTCTGAAAACATATTCTTATTTCTCTTTGCAACTGAAAGCAGGAAGGCCAAGGGGCATTTTTATAAAATGTCATTAAAGCAGACCTGATTAGGTGGCAACCAACCACCAGATGCTACAAAGAACATTTGTCAACTGTGTGCTAAACTCACTCTGTATCAGGTGACTGGACCTTTAGTTGTCACTCCCTTTTATTGCAAAGCAATTGAATGGCAGTTGATCCTTAGTTGAATGATCTCTTATCATACAGTAAGCTCTTGGTAACTGTTGGTTTGACTGTCCATAGAAAGCATCCCTAACTAACGGCAAACTTTATAGCAGCTATTGTAAATGCATACCCAACCCAATGTGTTGTGCTGATTCAGTAGGGAAATAAATACACTCATTTTATTCTGCTGGGCTCACAAAAAATATTGACACGCACACAAATGCAGCTGTCATGTTTCAAATGACAAGACTGTATTTAAAAAGTGCTAAACCTAAAAAAAAATTGTTCTGAAAGTACATGATTAGGAAAAAAAAACGACAAACTTAAACACCTATATTCAATTACTAGCTGGACGCCCGCCGTTGCCTGGGTATGTATTCGGCTAATGTTGGCTCTGCCCACTTTTCCTAACCCTAACACACAATTACTTAATGACCAATTATGTGAGCTTTGCGGTTTTTGGCATCAATAATTTGCAATGAAATAAAATTAATCTGATTGGATGTGGCTCCACCCCTTTTCTGAATTTGAACCCCCAATCACCCAATGGCCAACTGTACCAGGTACAGGTGATTACCAGTGCAAGAATGGCAGCAATTAAATATTCCCCTTAAAAATCAATAGGTGGATTTTGATTGGCTTTTATAGGCTCCACCCCCTTTTCTGAATATTAATTCCAGTCACCCAGTGACCAACTGTGCAAAGTTTGAGAACCCTACCATTAACAGTGTAAGAATGGCTGCAGTTTACATTTGCGCAATGAAATTTGTATTTTTCTCCACCCACTTATTTCCTAAAGAGAACCTGTACTGAGTAAAAATATTTAAAATAAACACATGAGGTAACTTCAAATGAACATTACATTGCCATCAGTTCCTCTCAGAACCTCACCATTTTCTTCTGACAATAATCCCTTACAGTTCTGACAATATTTTGTCACATCTGAAATATATCAGTTGCTGTCCGTAAAATATCAGTTGCTGTCAGTTATAGCTGAGAGGAAAACTGATGTACCACTGATGTCCATATTTCCTTATGGCTCAAGTGGGCAATGTTACAGTTTAACTGTGTGCTGACCAGAAAGCTGTTATGGGGTAATGGCCATTTTCAAAATGGAGGACAGAAAATTCCCTTGATCACAGTGAACAAACAGGACGCAGGACAGGAGAAAAACACTGAGGAGTAGACTACATGGAAGGCAAGTATGACTTGTGTATGCTTATTTTGACTTTTAATTTTCAGTTCAGGTTTTCTTAACATTGTTCAGGTATGTATTTGGCTGGTGTTGGCTCTGCCTACTATTTCTAACCCTAACACACAATTACTCAATGGCCAAGTTTGTGAGCTTTGCGGTCTTTGGCATTAATAATTTGCATTGAGATTAAACAAATCTGATTGGCTGTTTGTGGCTCCACCCCTTTGTCTCTATTTGAACCCCAGTCACCCAATGACCAACTGTACCAGGTTTAAGGCTTGTGCCATTAACAGTGCAAGAATGGTAGCAATTACATACTCCCCTTGAAAATCAATAGGTGAATTTTGATTGGCTTTTGTAGGCTCCACCCACTTCTCTGAATATTAATCCCAGTCACCCAGTGACCAATTGTGCAAAGTTTGAGAACCCTACCATTAAAAGTGTAAGAATTGCTGCAGTTTACATTTTCTCAGTGAAATGTGCATTTGCCTCCGCCTACTGATGACCTGGCATTGCCCGATTATGTATTTTGCCGGTGCTAGCTGTGCCCACTTTTCCTAACCCTAACACACAATTAATCAATTACTCAATGACCAAGTTTGCTAGGTTTGCGGTCTTTAGCATCAATAACCTGCATTAAAATGAAACAAATCATATTGGCTGTTTGTGGCTCCCACCCCCTTTTATAAATTTAAACTCCAGTCACCCAATGATCAACTGTACCAGGTTTGAGGTTTGTGCCATTAACAGTGCAAGAATGGCAGCAATGAAATATTCCCCTGAAAAATCAATAGGTAATTTTTGATTGCCTTTTGTAGGCTCCACCCACTTCTCTGAATATTAATCCCAGTCACCCAGTGACCAATTGTGCAAAGTTTGAGAACCCTACCATTAAAAGTGTAAGAATTGCTGCAGTTTACATTTTCCCAGTAAAATGTGTATTTGTCTCCGCCCACTTATGACCCGGCATTGCCCGCTTATGTATTTGGCTGGTGTTGGTTGTGCCCACTTTTCTAACTCTAACGCACAACTAATCAATTACTCAATTACCAAGTTTGTGAGCTTTGCGGTGTTTGGCATCAATAATTTGCATTGGAATGAAACAAATCTAATTGGCTGTTTGTGGCTCCACCCCCTTTCTGAAATTGAACCCTAGTCACCCAATGATCAACTGTACCAGGTTTGAGGCTTGTGCCATTAACAGTGCAAGAATGGCAGCAATGTAAATATTCCACTGAAAAATCAATAGGTTAATTTTGATTGTTTTTTATAGACTCCACCTACTTTTCTGAATATTAATCCCAGTCACCCAGTAACAAACTGTGCAAAGTTTGAGAACTCTACCATTAACAGTGTAAGAATGGCTGCTGTTTACATTTTCCCAGTAAAATTTGTATTTGTCTCCGCCCACTTATGACCCGGCGTTGCCCTTTTATGTATTTAGCTGGTGTTGGCTGTGCCTACTTTTCTAACCCTAACACACAATTAATCAATTACCAAGTTTGTAAACTTTGCGGTATTTGGCATCAATAATTTGCATTGAAATGAAACAAATTTAATTGGCTGTTTGTGGCTCCACCCCCTTTCTGAAATTGAACCCTAGTCACCCAATGATCAACTGTACCAGGTTTGAGGCTTGTGCCATTAACAGTGCAAGAATGGCAGCAATGTAAATATTCCCTTTGAAAAGCAATAGGTTAATTTTGATTGGCTTTTATAGACTCCACCCACCTTTCTGAATATAAATCCCAGTCACCCAGCGACCAACTGTGCAAAGTTTGAGAACCCTGTATTTGTCTCCACCCCCTTTTTGGTTATGGGAATAAAAAGTATCCTATACATTATTCCAGGTAATGTACTATGTGTGTGCCAAATTTCATTCAAATCCGTTCAGCCATTTTTGCGTGATCGAGTAACAAACATCCAAACATCCGAACTTTCCCATTTATTATATTAGTAGGATGAGTATGTCCAAAACTCTAAAAAAAAAAAAAAAAAGATGACATTTAAATGTGTACCGCCTAGTTCTGCACTTTTGTTTAACATTTTGTTCTGTATTATTTGTTGGATGCAGGGGCGTAACAATAGACCCTGCAAGGAATGCAGCTGCAGGGGGGGACCAGAAGCAGCAGGGGGCCCCATGGGGGTAGAAGTTTCTTTTCCCTGTCCTGAGAGACTGACAACTAAGGTCACAGAGAGAAAAAGCTGTCTGCTCTCTGCACAGTTGTTCTAATGACTGCATCTGCTCAGCCACTGATTAGGAATCATACAAAGTTTTTTAGACAGATATTTGTAGACAGTCCCCCCCCCCCCCCCAAGTGCTGTGTACTGTAGTGATGCCGGAGGAGTCTGCAGAGCCAGTTCTGCTCCATCAGAGATGGACAGAGTGAGTAAAATAAGCTGAGTCTGGGAGCACACTGGTCTTTCAGTTTTCTGTATGCGTTTTCTTATGTGGCTGTATGTGTGATAACATGTACGTTTTTTTCACAGAAGGTAATGTAATTGATAGAAAAAAATGTGTGCAGTGCTTCACTGCTGTTTTTATCTCCATGGGAAAAACACATTAAAGTGTATACTAGCCAATTGGATAACATTTCTTCTCAGTTTACATGTGCAGAAAGGTGTGTGTGTGTGTGTGTGTGTGTGTGGGTGGGGGGGGGGGGGGGTTGGTGGGGGGGGCAGTGATTTCTAGTTACACCCTATTTTCAGCCAACACTTTCATATGTAGCAACCCTTTTTTCATTTACAGGATCCCCCTCGGGCTGCAGCTGCACAAGGCCCGGGCCCTTGTGGCTCTTCCAGAAATCCAGTCCTGCAAGAAGAACCTAGCTCATGTATTGCCTTCTCTCAATGAGGTGGTTTCCCTGGGGCTGCATTTATGGAAGCATAAGTTCTCTCATAACCCCCCCTCATAGTCCTATGCTTCCCTAGTAGGAAGTCCTGATTTACCGCCTGCGTTTGATGACCCGGAGTCTTTTGTATGGTGGGTAAAAAACAACCTGGACTTAGCTGACAAATTCTGGTTCAATGACAAATTTAAGCTAATGATGAGGTGGAATAACAAGCAATCCCTTTATAAACTACAGAGAATGTTTCCTAATCACTCTCCATTATGCTTGTGGTGCTAGTGGCAGTTTGTTGCGTATGTTTTGGGGGATGTAGAGAGGCACAGCCCTTTGGTCTAAGAGATGGGATACATTTAAGCAGGTCACTTCCATTTCAGTCTCTTGTACCTTAGCTCTAGATTGGGCCCGCAGGTTCCGTGAAGTTGACCGATCGTTAGAGGGCCACATTCCGCTCCTCTCCCCTTCTCCCTCCAGCCATTCATTAAAAAATACGAGCAGCACACTTACATGAAGTAACTCGCCCAGTCGCACGTTACAGCAGCAATGGTGGCGTCATGTGACCTGCTGTCATTACGTACCAATGTGCCACATGACACCGCTATCACCATGGAGAGCACCTCTGGAACAAGCGATTGGGTAAGTGTAATCCCTGCCTAGCAATCTATCCATGCCTCGGGCATCTAGCACGCCGAGAACGGTTCTGTCAGCCGCACATAGGGTTGCATTATCACGGTCGCGCGCGCACAGACAGGACCTTTATGCGGGGAGGAGGCGCGTCAGCTGACCGGCCGGTCGGCTGACGTCAGAGGAGACACTCGCCGCTCCTCATTGGCTGATAGGAGGGGGCGTGCCGGAGGGGTCTCCTCTGCTTCATAAGCCTAGCTGAATCACTCGCAACTTGTCTGCTGTTGCGAATACTTGGTGTTTTAGCGCTCAGACCTTAGATAGTTCCAGTGTGCTTTGATCCGGGCAGAAACCAGGGATTTCACACAAGATAGGAATTGTTTGATAGCCTTAAACGTTTATTCATTACTGTGTTATTATCTGTATTCCACGAAGGACCGGCACCACACAAGGTAAGTATAGCTCTTCAAGATTTTATTGATGCAGACATGACTACAACAACAAACAGTTGTTTCGGCCTCCACTGGCCTTTCTCAAGTTGTAAAATGGTCATATAAATTATATATGACCATTTTACAACTTGAGAAAGGCCAGTGGAGGCCGAAACAACTGTTTGTTGTTGTAGTCATGTCTGCATCAATAAAACCTTGAAGAGCTATACTTACCTTGTGTGGTGCCGGTCCTTCGTGGAATACTGATTACTGTGACCCCCAGCCAGGTACCGGGGTGAGGACCTGGGCACACCAGCTTTTTACTTTTGAGCATTATTTGGGGCTCCTGGACGCTTGCAGCATGTGTTATTATCTGTGCATGACTCTGGCTCGTTCTGACTACTCTTCTGCTCAGTGATTCTGTACCTCTGCCCATCTGATCTTGCTGCCGACTCTGCCTGTTTATATCTTTCTGTCTCTGCCTTCCGATTTTGTACTGCATCTGTCTGTCTGTTGCCAACCCGATTAGTCTGACCACTCTACTCTCACCAGAGGTCCCTTGACTCTGGTGAGGGGCGCTATACTGATAGTACCCACCAGCTCCTCTGGTGAGGTATAGCTAAATCTATCAGTACTACTGTTGCACCAATCACTATATTGCTATTTGTTGTCACATCAGCTTTCTGATATACCTGTATTGAAGGAGATTCTGCAGATCACCATATAATCAGGTATACAGTATATCTGCATTATAGGTGATACTGCAGATCACCTAATAATCAGAATTCTGTTCCTTGCTGACACAAATTGTGACAGAACAGCAGACCAAAATGTCTATGGACGCACTGTGTAACCAGGTTGAGGCCTTGACCACAGCGGTGAACAATTTAACCGTATTGGTCAATACCCAACAGACTAAGATCACCCAGCTGTCTGGGGTGGTCCGCACCCTCCAGACTGCAACGGTACCAGTGCAGTCCCCTCCAGTTATAGAGCCTAGAATGCCTATGCCGGGAAAATTTTCAGGGCACACATCTGATTTTCAGAATTTCAGAAACCGCTGCCTTTCTTACTTTGAGATGAGACCTGTTTCATCAGCGACTGAGAGTCAGAGGGTAACCTTCATTAAAACACTGTTATCAGGGGATTCACAGACATGGGCTTACAGTCTTCCGAGTGGTCATGAGGCTTTGACTTCGGTTCAGAATTTTTTCAAATCAATGGCTATCATATATGATGATCCAGATATCGCAATCACTGCTGAGAGGAAACTTAAAAGTCTCAGGCAGGGACATAAAACCGCTGAGACCTATGCTGCAGAGTTTAGGCGATGGGCAGTATATGCTAGATGGGGACAGTTTGCCTTATTAGACTGTTTCTTATCACTGTTATCCGATCCCGTTGTGGATGTAATGCTAAGTCATCCTGAACCCAAGACTGTTGATGATGCGATCTCACTAGCAGTAAGAATAGATTGCCGTATTCGTTATCAAAGGCAAGCTCATGGTAGACACTCTGTGAGGTCTGTTCCCGTCACCTCTCCTACTCCTTTTCCTGCTCGGGATGACATTCAAAATTGTCAGAGGTCGAGAAAAATCAGCGACGGTTGGAGGGGCTCTGTCTATATTGCGCAGAAAAGGGCCATATAGTACAGAACTGTCCCAAAAAGGCGGAAAACTCTGCCGCCTAGGAGTAGCCAGAGGTACTACCCTAGGCGAGCCAGTACTGGATAATTGGTTACTACTCCCTTGTTCTATTTCCTGGGAAGATCAAGTCCGATCTACCCAGGCATTTATAGACTCGGGTTCAGCCGCCAATTTTATAGATTATGATTTTGTTAAGAAATTGGGGATTCCCCTACTCCCCTTAGACAGACAGATTGTTCTCACTGCAGTGGATGACTCTCCACTTCAAGGGAGTCAGCCCCTGTCTCAAACCCCGGGGTTGTTATGTCATGTGGGGGTATTGCATAGGGAACAAATACAGTTTTTCGTGCTTAAGATGGCCACTTCTACTGTAATCCTTGGGATGCCGTGGCTGCAAAAGCATTCTCCTCAGATAGACTGGAGCTCCGGCCAGTTGCTAAGCTGGTCCTCCTTTTGCCATCATCATTGTATGGAGAAAGTTGCTGTTTGCACCACCAGAATTCAGGTGGAAGGGTTACCTGCACAATATGCAGAATTTGCTGATGTATTTTGTCCTAAGTCGGCAGACAAACTTCCCCCACACAGAAGTTTTGACTGCCCCATTGAGTTAAGGCCTGGTTGTATACCCCCTAGAGGTCATTTGTATAACCTGTCCGCTCCTGAAAAACTTGCTATGCAGGACTTCATTAAAGAAAACCTCGCCAAAGGTTTTATCCGTCCTTCTAAGTCTCCGGCTGGAGCAGGGTTCTTTTTTGTTCAGAAAAAGGACGGTGGGCTTTGCCCTGCATAGATTATCGAGAATTGAATAAAATTACCATAAAGAATCGTTACCCACTCCCGTTAATTGACGACTTGTTCTCCCAGGTTACTGATGCATGTGTCTTTTCTAAACTCTATCTAAGAGGGGCATACAACCTGGTACGCATAAGGGAGGTTGACGAATGGAAGACGGCATTTAGCACACCTGACGGGCACTACGAGTACCTTGCTATGCCTTTCGGGTTATGTAACGCTCCTGCCGTCTTCCACGAGTTGGTCAATGAGATTTTCCAAGAGGTCCTGGGGCGATACGTCTTGGTATATCTGGACGACATACTGATTCTCTCACCCAGTCTAGCCAAACACGGATAGCATGTAAAGTTTGTCCTGAAAAAACTGAGACAGAATTCTTTATATGCAAAACTTGAGAAATGTCTTTTTGAGGTGTTGGAAGTTCCTTTCTTGGGGTATATAATTTCAACCTCAGGACTCTCTATGGACCCCAAAAAAGTACCTGCCGTTTTGGAGTGGCCGCAGCCCATGGGGCTGAAGGCACTCCAAAGATTTCTTGGCTTTGCCAATTATTACAGATAATTTATCAAGGGATTTTCTTCTGTAGTGTCACCTCTCACTAACCTCACCAAAAAGGGAGCTGACACTTATAATTGGTCACCCAAAGCACATTCTGCCTTCTCATCTCTGAAGAACTTGTTTTGCTCTGCCCCTATTTTGCGGCATGTTGATGTCACTTGTCCCTTTATAGTTGAGGTGGATGCATCAGAGATTGGGGTCGGGGCTGTTCTGTCTCAACACTCAGGTTTCCAGGGCAGATTGCATCCATGTGCCTTTTTCTCACGTCAATTCTCTCCCGCAGAGAGAAATTACGATATTGGTAACAGTGCGCTGTTAGCCATTAAACTTGCGTTTGAGGAATGGCGTCATTGGGTCGAGGGGGCAGAACATATGATTACAGTCTATACTGACCACAAAAATTTGGAATATATTGAAGGGGCCAAGAGGCTTAGTCCTCGACAGGCCCGTTGGTCATTATTCTTTTTGAGATTTAGATTTATCATTACGTATAAGCTAGGGAGTAAAAATGTCAAGGCAGATGCCCTGTCTAGATGTTTTGAGCCCGAGACAGTATGGCCACCAACTCCCGAGAACATACTGCCCGAAAAAGTTGTCGTGGCAGCCATCAAGACTTGGGAGGATTGGTCACTTACTTTGGGGCCCTATCAACAGGATGTTCCTGAGGGGAAACCTGACGGAGTTCTATTTGTGCCACTTCATTTTTGTCTACAAATTTTACAATTGTTTCATGCACATAAAAATGCAGGGCATCCTGGGGTGGCCAGAATGCAGGATCTACTGTCTAGGTGTGTGTGGTGGCCATCACAGGTCCTAGATTGTAGGGAGTTTGTCAGAAACGGTGTGCCAGGAATAAGCCATCCAGACAGGCTCCTGTGGGCACCTTTCAGTCATTACAAGTACCTAAGGAACCATGGACCCATTTGTCCATGGACTTTGTGGGCGAACTCCCCAGGTCCGAGGGGAAAACAGTTATATGGGTGGTAGTCGACAGGTTCAGCAAAATGGTTCACTTTATTCCACTGGACGGACTCCCCTCTGCCCAGGAACTGGTGGATCTCTTCATTCAACAACGAAAAAGGAAAGACCCAAAGCTCAACCGTGTCAATGATTTCAGTACCAGGGAGTCAACCAGTCAGCACCTGGATCCATCAAGGTGCAAATCCATTAGACCAACATAGAAAGAAGGACTGGGTCTCCACCTGGGATTAGTGCAATTGTAGCAAAGTGGTTTTATTCCATAGCAAAAAAAGCACACAACGTTTCGGCACAAGGCCTTTGTCAAGTGTTACCAAATACAACATATATCCACATATATATAGCAATCAGCATAAAAAAGACACACCCAACAAGAGTGGGTGGGCACAACAGCTTAATGGAGAAGATGGCCAATAATTTAAAGTGACAGTACAATATATTAAATTCGTTACAAAAAACACCTTAAATTAAAATCATCATTAAGTCCATTGGGAGCAAGAGTACTTAGCTTATCAATCCATCTGCTTTCACGTCTTAAAAGGACAGTCTGTGAATCGACATTAGCAGCCACGAAAACTTTTTCCAGAACGCACCATCGCAGATCACTCACGGTATGATCGCATTCATAAAAATGTTTACCTATAGGAGAGTCAATTTTTTTGTCAGGATCATCAATATATTTCCTATAGAGTCTAATATTACTGCGATGCTCATTAATGCGTACACGTACTTCCCGTAAGGTCTGCCCCACATAACCTATACCACAAGGGCATTTCAGGAAAGCTGTCAAAACTGCTCCAGTATTATTAAAGGGGACTATGTATGCCATCCTATGAAAGGAATAAAAATTAAAGTAAATGGAAAATTCTCCTGTGTGACAACTAATGTGGTATATTTCCTGAAATGCCCTTGTGGTATAGGTTATGTGGGACAGACCTCACGGGAAGTACGTGTACGCATTAATGAGCATCGCAGTAATATTAGACTCTATAGGAAATATATTGATGATCCTGACAAAAAAATTGACTCTCCTATAGGTAAACATTTTTATGAATGCGATCATACCGTGAGTGATCTGCGATGGTGCGTTCTGGAAAAAGTTTTCGTGGCTGCTAATGTCGATTCACAGACTGTCCTTTTAAGACGTGAAAGCAGATGGATTGATAAGCTAAGTACTCTTGCTCCCAATGGACTTAATGATGATTTTAATTTGTATTTGGTAACACTTGACAAAGGCCTTGTGCCGAAACGTTGTGTGCTTTTTTTGCTATGGAATAAAACCACTTTGCTACAATTGCACTAATCCCAGGTGGAGACCCAGTCCTTCTTTCTATGTTGGTCTAATGGATCTCTTCATTCAACACATTTTCCGCTTACATGGCATACCAGAAAATGTGGTGTAAGATAGGGGAGTCCAGTTTGTGTCCAAATTCTGGAGAGCCTTTTGTCATCATCTTGGAATGAACCTGTCATTTTCCTCCGGCTACCACCCACAAACCAATGGGCAAACTGAGAGGGTTAATCAGTCTTTAGAGCAGTTCCTGAGATGCTATGTGGCTGACGCGGAGTTAGAATGGGCAAAGTTCTTGCCATTCGCAGAATTTGCGCATAACAACCTGAAAAGTTCCTCTTCAGGCTTTTCTCCCTTTCAGGTGGTTACAGGGAGATCTCCCAAATTCTCTCCATTACCAGTGGTATCTTCTCCTTTCCATGCTTTGGAGGAGTGGCAGGGATCTTTTAAGGAGATTTGGACCTTGGTCAAAAGGAACGTGGAAAAGGCCTTTCAGACCCATAAGAAGCAGGCTAAAAGAAAGCAATCAGTAGAGTGTGACTTTGTACCCGGAGACATGGTGTGGGTTTCTACCCGACATCTGGCGCTGAAACAGCCATCAGCAAAATTGGGCCCCAGATTTATAGGCCCTTACCCTGTTTCCAAAAAGATTAATAATGTCACTTACGTCATTTCACTACCACCCAGTATGAGAGGTGTTAAGTCATTCCATGTGTCTCTGTTGAAGCCGGCTGTGCATGTGGATTCCTCCCCCCCCCCCGAGATGATTGATGGGAAACCTGAGTATGAGATTGAGCGGATTTTGGATTCTCGGCGGGTGCGTAACTCGGTACAGTACTGTAACGATCGGTGTAACACAGAGAGGGTCTGATTACCGGTGATCTGCAGTATCACCGAGAATGCAGAATATACCCGATTATTGATGATCTGCAGTATCACCGATAATCAGATATATCTACTAACCTCTGGACACCTGAGAGAGAAGTGAGTGTTTGGGTGTAACAGTAACACTAGAGAACTGTACCTAAGGAGTAGGTACCGAGGCAGTAAGGAATATTGCACAGAAGTATGCTCCTTCCATAAGCCTAGACTCTCCTGGGGGAGGAGCAAAGCTGAATGTGGGAAGGACAGAGCGTGAGTGACACCAATGAGCGGGTGTCACTAACAGATCTGGGAACTGCCTCTAACAGTAAGGCTAGTTCTCGAGGTCGGCCAAGCCAGGTCGTCAACACATAGACAGATAAGGTACAGAATCAGAAGGCAGATACGGAATCCAATAACAGGCAGGGTCAGGCAACGGAGAATCAGAATAACGAGGTACAGAATCAGGAGGCAGGTACAGAGTCCAGGAACGAGCAGAGATTGGCAACAGGATATCAGAAATAGCAAGGTACAGGATCAGAGTTCAGAGGAATAGTCAGGCAGGCAGAAGGTCATAACAAATAATACAATTCAATATTCCTAATGCTAAGGTGTGAGCTCCTTGATGTCAACACCTTTGGAAACTATGCTAGAACACAGAAACAGACAAGGCCTGAGTGCTACCACGTAGTGATCGCAACGCCAGACACCAGAGAAATGACCAGCACCCAATATATATACTATAGCGCTCTCCAGCGCCACCCTTAAGTGCTGAACCAATGAAAAGTGGTGGAAATGTCAGCTGACCAGCTTGGCAGCTGACCTTCTTCTGGCTGTCATATAAACTCTGCCTCTCAGCGCGCGCGCGCGTCATTCTGAACCTGTGTGGACTATCAGTCCCAGCCACACCAGTCACACTTTGCAATGTCTCTGCTGGCCTGCACGCGGGGTGAGACGCACCGCTATCTGCACATGCGGTGGCCTCCCCGCGCCTGGTCAGACTGTCAGTAGCAGGCCTGTGCGCACAAACCGCCGCGTCGGACGTGGCGGTTTCTCCGCGTTCCGCTATGCCAGCCGTGGAAACAGCCGCCTCATCCTGCGTCCATGCGGCGGCTTTTCCGCGTTTCTTCACAGTACCCTCCCCCCCCCCCCCCCCCCCCGAGGAGTGGACTCCAGACAGCTCCTTCCAGGCTTCTCAGGATGTAAAGCGTGGAATTCCTCTCTCAGTTTGTCAGCATGCATGCGACATTCAGGTACCCATGATCTCTCCTCAATACCATACCCTTTCCAATGAACCAGATATTGTACTGAGTTCTGAACTATGCGTGAGTCTAAAATCTTCTCTACCTCGTACTCAGGTTGGTCATCTATCATCACAGGAGGAGGAGGAGTGGGACCCACATGGACTGCTGGCTTAAGCAGAGACACATGAAAGGATCTTACGCCACGCATACTGGCAGGAAGATCAATGGCATAAGTAACATTGTTGATCTTTCTAGTTACTGGAAATGGACCCACAAACCTGGGCCCCAACTTGGCTGAAGGCTGTTTCAAGGTCAAGTGACGTGTGGACACCCAGACTAAGTCTCCTGGTTGAAACTTCCACTCTAAGGAACGTCTTTTGTCAGCTTGACCTTTCTGACTTTGAAACGCCTTCTCCAAATTATTTTTCACGACCCACCACACATCCTTAAATGACTTTTGCCAGGCCTCCAGAGCTGGAAACGGAGTGGAAGCGATTGGCAATGGGGAATATTTGGACAGCTTCCCAGTAACTATCTGAAATGGACAGAATCCCGTGGAAGAACTTTTCAAATTATTGTGCGCAAATTCTGCGAAGGGCAAAAACTTGACCCAATCATTTTGTGCTTCTGCAACGTAACACCTCAAGAATTGTTCCAATGATTGGTTGACTCTCACAGTCTGACCATTGGTCTGTGGGTGGTAGCCCGATGAAAATGACAGTTCCATGCCCATTTGGTGACAAAATGCCCTCCAAAATCTTGAAACAAATTGGACTCCCCGATCTGACACAATGTTTTCCGGAATGCCATGCATTCGGAAAACGTGGATGATGAACAAATCGGCCAACTCCTGGGCCGAGGGGAGTCCTTTCAAGGGCACAAAATGGGCCATTTTACTAAAGCGGTCGACTACCACCCAAATGACCGACATGCCCTCAGACCTGGGAAGCTCACCCACAAAATCCATGGACAGGTGGGTCCACGGCTCACTCGGGGTGGGCAAGGGCTGCAACGTTCCCACAGGTGCCAGCCGGGCGGGCTTACTTTTTGCACACACCGCACACTCTCTAACATTCTCCTTGCAATCCGTTGCCAGAGAAGGCCACCAAGCGCACCTGGCAACAAGATCCTGTGTTCTGGAGGCCCCAGGGTGTCCCGCATTTTTGTGTGAATGAAACATCTGAAAGATCTGAAGACGGAATGGCAGTGGTATAAACATAACCCCTTCAGGCTTCCCCTCCGGGATGTCCTGCTGAAAGGGCCCTAAACGTCTCCGTCCAGTCTTTCCATGTCTCAGTTGTTGCTAGTACCAGTCTTTGTGGGACAATGGTCTCTGGGTTAGAGGGCTGTGCTGTCTCTGGCTCAAAGCATCTGGACAGGGCATCTGCCTTAATGTTCTTGCTACCTAGAGTGTACGTAATTATAAATCTGAACCTCGAGAAGAACAAAGACCATCGAGCCTGACGGGGGCTTAATCTCTTAGCCCCCTCGATGTATTCCAAATTTTTGTGATCAGTGTAAACTGTGATCGTATGTTCTGCTCCTTCCAACCAATGACGCCATTTTTCAAAGGCCAACTTGATGGCCAGGAGCTCCCTGTTGCCTATGTCGTAGTTTCTCTCTGCCGGAGAGAACCTACGAGAAAAATAGGCGCATGGGTGTAATCTACCCTGCAACCCTGATCGCTGAGACAGCACAGCCCCTACCCCGACCTCCGAGGCGTCCACCTCAACAATAAAGGGGTAAGAAGTGTCAACGTGTCTTAGGATAGGTGCAGAGCAAAACAAGTTTTTTAAAGTGGAGAATACTTGCAGAGCTTCTGGAGACCAGTGGGTAGTATCTGCCCCTTTTTTAGTGAGACTCGTGAGGGGTGCAATGACAGTGGAGTACCTCTTTATGAACCTTCTATAGTAATTGGCAAAGCCTAAGAATCTCTGAAGAGATTTTAACCCCACAGGTTGAGGCCATTCCAGCACAGCAGAGACCTTGGCAGGGTCCATAGACAGGCCCGAGGTGGAAATTATGTACCCTAAAAAGGTGACAGATGTCACCTCGAAGATGCATTTCTCCAATTTAGCGTAAAGCATGTTTTGTCTGAGTTTGTCCAATACAAATTTGACATGTGATCTGTGCTCAGAGAGGTTGTTTGAAAATATAAGTATGTCATTCAGGTATACTAACACAAATTTGCCCAACACCTCTCTGAATACCTCATTGATTAATTCCTGGAAGACGGCAGGGGCGTTACACAGCCAGAAGGGCATCACTAAGTACTCGTAATGCCCGTCGGGCGTGTTAAAGGCCGTCTTCCATTCATCGCCCTTTCTAATCCGCACCAGGTTGTATGCACCCCGTAAATCTAATTTCGAAAAGATCTTAGCGTTGGTAACTTGTGTGAACAGGTCATCTATCAGGGGCAAAGGGTAGTGATTCTTCACTGTGGTTTTATTCAGGCCCCGGTAATCTATGCATGGCCGCAGGCCTCTGTCTTTTTTCTTAACAAAAAAGAACCCTGCACCAGTGGGCGACCGAGAGGGGCGAATGAACCCTTTGGCTAAATTCTCACGAATGTACTCCTGCATGGCCACTTTCTCTGGCCCAGACAGATTGTAGAGATGACCCCTTGGGGGCATACAACCAGATCGGAGATCGATGGGGCAATAAAACGGGCGATGTGGAGGTAACATATCAGCAGCCTTGGGACAGAACACATCGGAATACTCGGAATATGTACTGGTACCCCCTCCAAATGAATCCTGGTCTGGCCCAATGTCACCTTCCCTAAACACTGCTGGAAACAATGGGTTGACCAGCTAGTTAACTGCCCAGTGGTCCAATTGATCTGTGGGGAGTGAAGGTGCAACCATGGCATGCCAAGGATGACTGTGGAGGTGGTCATGTTTAATACAAAAAACTGTAATTTTTCGGTGACTTCCACCTCTGGTGTCTGAGACAGCGGATGATTATTTTGCAGGGGGGAATCATCTACTGCCGTAACCTGAATGGGTGGTTTTACCGGGGTGAGCGGAATACCTAATTTCTATGCAAATTCGAAATCCATAAAATTTGCTGCAGAGCCTGAATCAACAAAGGTCTCGGAATCCTCGGTTTTATCTTCCCATGTAACAGTACAAGGAAGAAGTAACCGTTTATCTTCTAGGGGTAAGAGACGCGCGCCTAGGGTGTTACCCCCTACAACTCCTAGGCGGTAGCGTTTCCCGACTTATTGGGACAATTACGTACTCTATGACCCCCCCTCTGCGCAGTAAAGACACAGCTGCTCAGACATCCTACGTCTTCGCTCCACTTGGGATAGTTTCGACCGACCAATTTGCATAGGTTCGGGTGGAGGCGAGACGGGAGGAGGTGGAGTTACTGGGGGCGCAGCGTAGGACACCATCTTTACATGACTACTACCCTGGGTCTGTTTCTGATAACGTAGCCTGCAGTCGACTCGAATGGCCGATGAAATGGCCTCATCGAATGTTTTAGGTTCAGGCAGACTCAACATGAGATTTGAGACCTCATCTGACAGTCCCGATAAGAAACAATCTAAGAGGGCATAAGTGTCCCACCTGGCTGAAACTGACCACCTCCTAAATTCTGCTGCGTAATCCTCGACCAGACCCTTGCCTTGACGCAAAAGCTTGAGCTTCCGCTCAGAAGACGCAGCAAGGTCTGGGTCGTCGTAAATTACTGCCATAGCCCACTGAGGTGAGGGCTAAGTATCCAGTGGGCAAACTGTACGCCCACGTCTGAGAATCGCCTGATAACAAAGTCTTAATAAATGTGACTCTTTGGGCCACAGTTCCAGAAGATCGGGGTCTCAACTCAAAGTAAGATAACACTCTACTTCTAAAATTTCGGAAGTCAGATTTGTGACCAGAAAATTTCTCAGGTACAGGCAAACGTATGTCAGAGCTAGGAGGGGATCGCACCTCATCCACTGCTGTCTGGAGGGTTTGTAACGAACCAGACAAGGCTTCAATCACAGTCTTGTGGCTGCCCAGCACTTGGTTGATGTTTTCCACCGAAGTGGCAAGTGCGCCCAGACGGTCAGTGTGTGCGTCCATTTGCATCTTGGTCTGGCGTTCTGTAACGATCGGTGTAACACAGAGAGGGTCTGATTACCGGTGATCTGCAGTATCACCGAGAATGCAGAATATACCCGATTATTGATGATCTGCAGTATCACCAATAATCAGATATATCTACTAACCTCTGGACACCTGAGAGAGAAGTGAGTGTTTGGGTGTAACAGTAACACTAGAGAACTGTACCTAAGGAGTAGGTACCGAGGCAGTAAGGAATACTGCACAGAAGTATGCTCCTTCCATAAGCCTAGATACTCCCGGGGGAGGAGCAAAGCTGAATGTGGGAAGGACAGAGCGTGAGTGACACCAATGAGCGGGTGTCACTAACAGATCTGGGAACTGCCTCTAACAGTAAGGCTAGTTCTTGAGGTCGGCCAAGCCAGGTCGTCAACACACAGACAGATAAGGTACAGAATCAGAAGGCAGATACGGAATCCAATAACAGGCAGGGTCAGGCAATGGAGAATCAGAATAACGAGGTACAGAATCAGGAGGCAGGTACAGAGTCCAGGAACGAGCAGAGATTGGCAACAGGATATCAGAAATAGCAAGGTACAGGATCAGAGTTCAGAGGAATAGTCAGGCAGGCAGAAGGTCATAACAAATAATACAATTCAATATTCCTAATGCTAAGGTGTGAGCTCCTTGATGTCAACACCTTTGAAAACTATGCTAGAACACAGAAACAGACAAGGCCTGAGTGCTACCACGTAGTGATTGCAACGCCAGACACCAGAGAAATGACCAGCACCCAGTATATATACTATAGCGCTCTCCAGCGCCACCCTTAAGTGCTGGACCAATGAAAAGTGGTGGAAATGTCAGCTGACCAGCTTGGTCAGCTGACCTTCTTCTGGCTGTCATATAAACTCTGCCTCTCAGCGCGCGCGCGCGTCATTCTGAACCTGTGTGGACTATCAGTCCCAGCCACACCAGTCACACTTTGCAATGTCTCTGCTGGCCTGCACGCGGGGTGAGACGCACCGCTATCTGCACATGCGGTGGCCTCCCCGCGCCTGATCAGACTGTCAGTAGCAGGCCTGTGACGCGGCGGTTTCTCCGCGTTCCGCTATGCCAGCCGCGGAAACAGCCGCCTCATCCTGCGTCCATGCAGCGGCTTTTCCGCATTTCTTCACAAGTACCTTGTTCATTGGAAGGGGTATGGGCCTGAGGAGAGATCTTGGGTGCCAGCTCATCGCATGCATGCTGAGGAACTTAGGAAAAAGTTTCATGAGTTGCATCCTGAGAAGCCATGCAGGATGTTTTCGGAGTCCACGCCTCAAGGGGGGGTACTGTAACTAACATGGCAGAGGCAGCTGCGGTGAACAGCGCTACCACCGCAACTGCCTCCAGCTCCCTGCCTAGCAATCTATCCGTGCCTCGGGTGTCTATTACGCCGAGGACGGGTCTGTCAGCCGCACATAGGGTTGCATTATCACGGGCGCGCACGCACAGACAGGACCTTTATGCGGGGAGGAGGCGCGTCAGCAGACCGGCCGGTCGGCTGACGTCAGAGGAGATGCTCGCCGCTCCTTATTGGCTGATAGGAGGGGGCGTCCCGGAGGGGTCTCCTCTGCTTCATAAGCCTAGCTGAATCAATCGCAACTTGTCTGCTGTTGCGAATACTTGGTGTTAGCGCTCAGACCTTAGATAGTTCCAGTGTGCTTTGATCCGGGAGGAAACCGGGGATTTCACACAAGATAGGAATTGTTTGATAGCCTAAACGTTTATTCATTACTGTGTAATTATCTGTGCATGACTCTGGCTCGTTCTGACTACTCTTCTGCTCAGTGATTCTGTACCTCTGCCCATCTGATCTTGCTGCTGACTCTGCCTGTTTATATCTTTCTGTCTCTGCCTTCCGATTTTGTACTGCATCTGTCTGTCTGTTGCCAACCCGATTAGTCTGACCACTCTACTCTCACCAGAGGTCCCTTGACTCTGGTGAGGGGCGCTATACTGATAGTACCCACCAGCTCCTCTGGTGAGGTATAGCTAAATCTATCAGTACTACTGTTGCACCAATCACTATATTGCTATTTGTTGTCACATCAGCTTTCTGATATACAGTACCTGTATTATAGGTGATTCTGCAAATCACCATATAATCAGGTATATATCTGCATTATAGGTGATACTGCAGATCACCTAATAATCAGAATTCTGTTCCTTGCTGACACAAATCGTGACAGTAAGTTATACACAATCATTCCTTCCTGCTGAAGTCCATAGGGAGGGAGGCATGAAAGGAGGGAGACATGGGCTCATGCAGCAGGCTGCATTCAAGAGTAATGTGGCCCGATTAAAAAGAGTTTGCTTACCCCTGGGTTGTTGAATTTAATGAGGAAACTGGAAGTCTCCTTTCTTCCTAGTTTGAGCAGAGGAGTAACTTTGTGATGCATACCTATTCACACCATTTCAGCAACAAGTGAGAAATGTCAGTTTGATTTGGCAGAATGGTTAGCCTACAAGTCTTCTGGCACAACCACTTCAGGCCAGTTTCAGACTGGACTGGCGGCAGCGGTGAAACAGACCTTCGGGGATTGGGGTGTTATATGGCGTAATCCCCTTTTGGCTGACAAACAGGAAGTGACGCTCGATTGCGCTCACTTCCTGTTTTGTAAATACAGAAGTGCATGGAAGCATATTTTAAAAAATAAGCTTCCGCGCATGTGTGCTGCAGTGCAACCGCCATCATTTTTACATCCCTGTTTCACCATAGACTTACATGACTTCTGGTCTGCCGCACATTGCCGCAGGTCGATGCATAACCGCATGGTAACGTAGGTCTATCCGAGCGTTGGGGATGTGGTGAAAACATCTCTTCCATTGCATTGCGCCAACTGCGTCAGTATGAAAGTCCCCATACACTTTCATTGGCATGCGGTGAGGTGCGGTAAAATTACCGCAACGCCCCAGTGTGAATGGGCCCTTATGAAAGTGAAGTTTCTTATATATTTGACTGCACAGTTTTTCATATCATAATCACTCTCTTCAACTTAGAGAATTTACTACCTTGATTATCTTTTGCCATGTTTTTACGTTTCGTTTACTGTATTCTGAATGTTGGTACTAAGCCAGTGTTTTAAATATAATTGTTCATGACTATAATATTGTACTCACAGTGCTATGCTTGCATAATGTAGTATTGATGCACACCTTGAACTTGGCTATGTATTTTGGGGGGAAAAAAACATAAAAAATAAAAAAAAATCTGCATACCATATTATGGCTCAAAATTAAACTGCCAAGTAACTGTCCCTTTGAGTGGATATACAGACTAGGAGGAGTTTGCCTTTCTAGAGTGGAGATATCACCCTTTTTCTGGGGAACATTCCATTCACCTTTGTTAAGAAAAGCCCTAAATATTTTTTTTTCAATAAAGGTTAACAGTTAACTAGAATAACAATAAAAAAAAATCACATGAAGCCAAGAGATACAAATTCCACCTCCAATTTAAACAGAGATTTGCTTCCACATATCCCCCAATATAATGTGCAAAGAAGACAGCAAACCAATGGCTGCAGCAATAACCTTGGATTGGAGCAGTGCTAATAACAAATCTCACATGCTACATGTTTCGGGCAAAGCCCTTCTTCGGGTGTAAAATATGTAACCAGAGATTGTTGCTTCCACATATCCTTCAATATATAGAAAACCCCCAGATTCAGCATCAAGGCCAAACCCAATCTAGGGTTTCTGAACTACACAAACATTGAGCACATTGAGCATCTGTAATGAATCACAGATCTGATTGTTAAAAAACCTGAGATTGGCCCTACATGGGGTTGCTCTCTGGGTCTCTGATTGGTTCATCCTGAATTGTTGGATCTTATTGTGGGTGCACTCATAATTTGGTTGGGATGAATTAGCAGTTAGCACACACTAGTATAAGGACCCAGAATGATAGTGACTTTGATGCTGACCCTGGAGTTTTCTCTTATAGAGAACCCGAAGTGAGGTAGATATGGGACTGCCATATTTATTTCCTTTTAAACAATACCTGTTGCCTGTCAGTCCTACTGATACACTTGGCTGCAATAGTGTCTGAATCACACACCTGAAGCAAGCATGCAGCTAATCCAGTCAGACTTCAGTCAGAGCACCTGATCTGCTGCATTCTTCCTCAGGGTCTGGGACTAAAAGTATTAGAGGCAAAGGAGAAGCAGGACAGACAGGCAACTAGCATTGTTTAAAAGGAAATAGCTTCCATATCTCTTTCACCTCGGGTTCCCTGAATGTAAGTGAAGCTTTATATGGAACCTACAATCAGTTTATATTGAAGTGTGTTCACGACTTCATGTGAGTTAACCATTTAAGGACCGGGCTTGTTCGCGCTGATCTGTGCAGCCTGGGCTCTCCAGCCCACAGCACTGATCAGCAGACAGCCAGGGCGACCAGACTCCCCCCCTTTTCCCCTTTTCCCCCACTAGGGGGATGTCCTGCTGGGGGGGGGGTCTGATCGCCGACGGCTATTTTCGATCAGCGGGGGGGGCTCCGCAGCGATTTTCCGCCTCCTTCCCCTTCCCTCCCTCTCCTCTTTCCCCTGGGTGGCGCAGGATGGAGATCCATCCTGCACCGCCTCTAATAGGCTTCAGCCTATCAGCTGCCGGCGATCCCCGGCCAATCAGTGGCTGGGGATCGCCGATCTCCTTTATGGCGCTGCTGCACGGCAGCGCCGTATGATGTAAACAGCTGGGATTTCTTCCCCGCGTGTTTACATTTCGCCTGCGAACCGCGTTCGACGGCTCGCAGGTTGTTCACGGAGACACCCTCCGTGAACTGACATGGAAAGGCCTCCATGTAAAACCACTTAACACCTAGGTCCGCCGATCGGCTCGTTAAGTGGTTAAGCATAAGGTTCTTTATTTTTTTTTATGTTTTTGCTGTATAATTGTCATGTCTTGTCAGCCCCTCACATGTAAGGGCAATGCTTACCTGAGTGAACCACCATTTTCTTTGAACTTCCTATTATGTCTATCACAAACCTGGCCCTTTCAAATTGAACAATATGATGGAAAAATGTACGTTCTGCAGTAAAGTGATCACTGTTTCCAGAAATATATACACTGCTGAAATAACATGTAAATGTAAAACTTTAAAATAGCAGAAGAGACTATACTACTGCTTCTTTATTCTAAGCCCTGCTATTAATAACTGTATTAAAACCTTCCTGGCGGTAAGCCCGAGCTGAGCTCGGGCTATGCCGCCGGAAGGCACCGCTCAGGCCCCGCTGGGCCGATTTGCATAATTTTTTTTTGCTGCACGCAGCTAGCACTTTGCTAGCTGCGTGCAGTGCCCGATCGCCGCCGCTACCTGCCGATCCGCCGCTATCCGTCGCGCCGCAGCCGCCCCCCACCAGACCCCGTGCGCTGCCTGGCCAATCAGTGCCAGGCAGCTCTATGGGGTGGATAGGAATTCCCTTTGACGTCACGACGTCGATGACGTCGGTGACGTCATCCCGCCCCGTCGCCATGGCGACGGGGGAAGCCCTCCAGGAGATCCCGTTCTTTGAACGGGATCTCCTGATCGCCGATCGCCGGCGGCGATCGGAGGGGCTGGGGGGATGCCGCTGAGCAGCGGCTATCGTGTAGCGAGACTTTGTCTCGCTACATGAAAAAAAAAAAAAAAAAAAAAGATTTGCTGCCCCCTGGCGATTTTTTAGCAAACCGCCAGGAGGGTTAACTAAGAGGGAAGCCTAAAGGTGCCTATACACTTGTTGATGGCCTACTGTATACAGATTGAGATCTACAGGAAATCTGTGGAGCCAGGTCCCTCAGGTCTCCCCAGCATCTTTGCATGTGTTCTCAGTTTGCAGATGCTAGGTAAGCAAAACCTAATGCTTTTGTTGATAATTGAGTCAGCAGTGGGGGCAGGGGGTGCAAGAGACAGTTTTCCGTTTCATGGCTCAGTATGTGGTGGGCAGGGGGTTTGCTGCAGCCAGTGTATACAGGGATAATTAAGACAGGAGCAAACAGTAGAACAGATCAGGAAAGAAATACATTCCTGAGTCCCTATATCTAATCAAATAAACATCTCTCGTCTTCCTTGTGCCACCCCTCTCCTTCCTTACAGCTGTTGTGTCCCCTCACAGTGCCCTCTTCTGTAAAGTTACCTGTCCTTAGCTGTCTTCCACCTCTCTGAAACTCTCTGGTCTGCTCTGCTCAGCTCAGCCCCTCCCCTCAATGTCAGCATGGATAAGAAGGAGCAGATAGCAGAGCTTGTAAGAGATACTCCAGGAGGAGGAAGACTGTGCAGAAGGACATGAAACACATCACAACATGTCCCTGATGATTGCCAGAGGGCCTGCCACTATTGGACCCCTGACATTCTGTGGGCTCAATACAGGATTACCCCCTGCACCCTGAAGGTGGCCCTGGGTCTTCTTCATTTAATGTGCTCCCCTGGGCTGTGCAGAGTGTTATCTACTAGCACACTTCCTCCTGTGTCTTTTCTCCATTGTTACTGGGGATCCTGAGCCAAGACACAGGACACAGGAGGAGGCAGCGTCTATGCTGAGAATAGGTTCCACTGGGCAAATGACATCTTTCTTTGCTGAAAATGGACAATATTTGCATCTGCAAACACTTTAATGAAGATAGGTGAGATGGTAAACAATGACTTTTTTATACACCTTATTTAATATTTACATGAAATAAATACAGAAACATTAACACAACATTAAGGTAAAATCCCTTTAAGCATACATATTTTTTTATTTTACCATAAAAAAACGAAAACGCCAACAAAATAATAAAGTTACCGTAGCTACCTCAAAACACTTTATCTATGAAGGTTTATTACACTTGATGCGCTCAAAAAAATTGCCATTTAAATGTTACATTGTAGTCAGCTGCTAAAAACTATGGAAGGAGTAGTATAAAATAATGTTACTGTAATATAATAGGTCAATATACACAGATGGCTGCTTCATTGTCTGAATAATTACCGCCCAGTACCACTATAAAACTAGTACATCTTGTTTTGGTGCCGGGCAGTTTGGCGCAGGGCGACCCGAATGATGGCTCTCCCTGCTTCAGCTAAACTCCCCGGCGGCGTTTAATACTATTCCCCCTACAAGTTGTTGCAACTTGGGGGGGGAGATGTAATTCTGGGTCTTGCAATCGCCGGAGCCCCAAATTACCGTTATGCGGGCCGTGCAGCATAGCATTGATGCTAGCCTATGACGTGCCGAAATAAACTGCTATAAAACAGCCACAATGATAAGTTCCCTTTCGCCCCAAGTCCATTGCGTTGAGATAAGATCGCAATGTAACCGAAAAGTGGCATTGCACAGTAACATTGGGGTGGGACCATACAGTGAGGCATACAGTATAATTAAAGTATGACTCACAGCCTCTGTAAGTGCATATTTCGCCCGATTAATGCACAGCATGCTGTACGTTACTGTATCAGAACCTGCTGTAGTTAAATCTTCCTACTTTCATCTGAAGAACATTGCAAAGATTAAACATCTGATTCCCCCAGAGGATCTTCCAACCCTAGTCCACGCCTTCATCACATCACGGCTGGACTACTGCAATGCCCTTTATGCTGGCCTCCCCAAAAAGGACTTGCGTCGCTTGCTATTAGTGCAGAATGCTGCTGCCAGATTGCTAACAAACCAGCCTCGCCACTGTCACATTACACCGATCCTTTGCTCACTGCACTGGCTACCAGTAGAATGGAGAATACTCTTCAAGATTGGACAGCTGACATTCAAATCCCTGCACAATCTGGGCCCTGGATACATGAAGGACCTGCTGAAGCTGCACCACACCTCTCACAACCTCAGATCAGCAAGTTCTATAAACTTGGTCACTCCCAGAGTGCACCTCAAAAAATCTGGGGATAGAGCCTTCTGTCATGCTGCCCCTAGTCTTTGGAACTCCCTGCCACACCCAGTAAAGACAGCACCATCCCTGGAGCTATTCAAATCCAGACTGAAAAGCCACCTGTTTAGCCTGGCATTTCCGGACTTATAAAATTCTTCCTCTGTACCACGATGGTCGGACCATGCTTATGCGCTTTGAGTCCCATGGGAGAAAAGCGCTTTACAAATGTTATTTGTTGTTGTTGTTGTTGCTGCACCACGCAACAGCACACTTGATGTGGAAGCCCCATATGAATATCATTGCATTGCATTGTGATGTGATGCAGTGATATTGTCTTTTGCATCGCAACAGGATCGTTGTAAAAAAAAATCCTAAAAGTCTAGTGATTTGATTCAGTAACAAATTACCACAGACATTTTTCTGTGGTAGAAAATAATCCAATAAAGTAGTTATTCAATCCAGGATTTAACTCATCTCACCATGAGTGCATTTGAGTGTGACTGCATTTGTGCAATTATTGAATCTCCACTCTCACTATTATGCTACATGGCCAAGATTAGGTTTCCAAGACAATGAAAAATTACATTTCAGTCCAGCCCAGTCATCATTATTAAACTCTGGCATGTGATGCTGGGTACACACAATACGTTTTTCTGCTCGATCTTCCACGCGATTGACACATCGGAAATTATCTAATATCTAGAGGAAAAACGTATGGTGTGTACCCAGCATTAGTCACACTGTTTATATCAATAAATGACTGATAACTAGTCTGATTCTCTTTAGTCATTGTATACTGAAGCTCTGATAAGGTCTGCACAGATATTATAAGCAAACCTGCACACAAATTACAAGAAGAGAGAGAGAAAGGGAACATGCTGCTGCGAACACACAATGCAATTTCCTTTCCGATCAACGGGTAATCTGAGGGGAAGTTGTATCATGTGCACATGTCCAAACTAATCCCGCATGATAAAGGGATCAATTTTCTGATTATAACTTTAAAAAATGATCACTTTATTGATCAGAAACAGATTGGACAGTATGGAAATAATCGTCCGATTCCCATCGATCAGACCAGAAGTTGCATCCTCTGTTCCCAGTATCAGAAACAGTTTATTCAATACTATCAGACAGCATATAAACAGGCCAGTATAATAACTATGAGCTAAAATTAGCAATGCAATGCAAATACTGTACATTACATGTACCTTGTCTAGTTGAACTTAATGGACATATGTCTTTTTTCAACTGAAATAACTATGTAACAAATGATTGAGCAGGATCCATAGCGTAACTACAATAGTATATTTTGCTCCACTCCCTTCTGCCCTTCTCCCTCCAGACCCCCCACATATCACTGAGAATGCCTCAAGAATGTCACAGGGCCTCAACTTGCAAGTACCCCAAAGTTCCACATATGATCCCACGTTCTTACTGGGTCTTTGTCAGCATCTGGAGGTGAGGTGTTTGGGTGTTTGGGTATTTGCAGCAGCGTCAGGGCGGGGTTATGTGACCCCAGAAGTTGAGGGCCCCTGTAAGCAAAGTTGGAAGGGACTTTGGCAGAGGAGTAACCATTAGGAAGTTATATGGGGCAGGAATATTTATTTAGAAAAAAAATCTCAGAATAAAGCTATAAGCACACTTAACCTCCCTGGCGTCATAATTATTTCCAGATCTAAGGTCTAAAAGCCATAACATTTTGTTCACAAGCTTTTAGACCCTACAAACAAGAAGAGAGGTCTCAGAGAGGTCTGCAGCAGCTCCTGCATGAAACTCACTCAGCTATGGTATTACCATCCTGTTATGCGGCTTGCCGTCCCGAGCCTGACTCAGGATTACCGCTAAGGAGGTTAAGTATAGGTACGGTATATTAACAGTTTACACCATTGAACATAAAATTAAATGTACAGTATTTTTTGGACTATAAGACGCTCCTGATCATAAGGCACACCTAGGTTTAGAGGACAAAAACCAGGGGAAAAAACATATATACGAAACCTGGTGTATCCATGGTGAAGGGGCATCTTGTGGATTATGCCCCCTTTGTACCTCATGCCCCCTTGTACTTCTTGTGTATCCCTGTATCCTCAGTTTGTCCCCCGTGTCCTCCTCTGCATAGGCATAGTACAGGGAGTCCCAACATTGCGGCGGGTTGGAGGTTCGTATTGGCAGGCATTCACAAGTCAGGAATTTCCTGCATTTGGAATATAAGTCGCAGTGACTTTTTCCCCCACTTTTGGAGAGAAAAAGTGAGTCTTATAGTCCAAAAATACAGTAGTTGCTGAAATGTAATCTTTTAGTTTTAAACTGATTTGGCAAAATAAAAGATTTAAAGTGGACCCAAATTAAAAATACAAGATTTCAGAAATAAAATCTATTTTCTAAATTATAATAATAAATAGCAGCCTTTTTCAGCTGCATGATGACAAATATAAAACATTTTACATTTATTGGAGGAACCCCTCCCTTCCTTTCATATTGCCGGGATTTTTCCGGCAAACTGGTGGAGGAGATAAAAAACAAAAACAAAACACAGGCTGCTACTGATGATGTCACAGGGGAGGTGATCTCAGCTTGTGTGAGAGTTCACATAGACGGCACCCCTGTGAGGGAGGGTAGCTGATGACAAACACACCCATGATCTAAAACCTCCTACTAATCTCAGAAGTAATAGCTGCCACCTGTATAACTCTAGTTATGAAAAGAGAAGGGTGAAAAGCATGCACTGAAATGCTCAGGCTTAAAGGAGTGTTTATTTATCTTTGTATGTGTCAGAGTGGTGCAACTAAATATTTTGAATAAAAAAAATGTTTGGTTTGGGTCCGCTTTAAGTTGCCTACATAAGGTACATATACTACCGTCAAGTCCAGCTTTGGCTTGATTTTACTACTGTGTAAAGTCTTTAGAGTGGCAGTCACCAATAACATCAGATGCAGTTAGTTGCAGACAAAAGCATTTAAGTAGATCAGTAAATAATGCATGATCACCAGTTTTGGTTTGTTTATGTGAAACTCTGGGTATGTTTACACTGTGGGTTCATCCAACCCGCTTTGTGAAAGGGGCAGATGCTTTTTTGCAGCATGATTAGGGACTATGTCATGAGAAGATTGGTTGAATCATCTGAATACTGATAAATATTTTTTTTTAGATATGTTAGTTTGTCCTCCTATGGGAGGGTTTTTTCCCCAAAGTGTACAGTTTCTTTATTTGCAGGAAAGTTGTTTCTTGGTGCTGTTAGAAAAGCTGCTTATTTAGTTTTATGGTTCAACTGATAGAAAAAAAAATATTTGCTGACAGTGCAATGAAAATGAATGTCAGTTGTCAACCTTCACCTTTCTTAACCTCCTTAGTGGTAACCCCGTGCTACAAATGGGGTAGGCGCCGCGGAGGATCACATGGCCCCAGGACGCTTTTTTTTTTAATGTTGCTATACGCTTTAGCTAGCGGTTCGCTAGCTAAGCGTATGCTCAAAGTTGCTCCGGTCCCCTGCGATCGCCCGCAATAGCTTCCGGGTATACGTACCCCCGAGCGTTCCCACGGCCACCCAATCGGCTCCAGGCTTCGCGATAACAGCGATCGGGATTGCGGAGACGTCGATGACATCATGACGTCATCTCCACTCGTCGCCATAGCAACGCCGGAAGCCGATCAGGAAACTGCGCTTTTCGTGGGATCATGGCGTGGTTCGTATAGCCGGCAGCGATCGGCGGGCATGGCCTGGACCGGAGCAACTTTGGACATACGCTTAGCTAGCGAAATGCTAGCTAAAGCGTTAAAAACATTTTTTGGGACAAAGAACCTCCCGGTGGACGCAGCCTCAGAAACTGCGTACCGCCAAGGGGGTTAAAGGACCACTATAGCGAAAATTGTAAAAGTTAAAATACATGTAAACACATACAAATAACAAGTATGTTTCTTTTAGAGTAAATGAGATGTAAATTAATTTTCTCCTATGTTGCTGTCACTTAGAGTAAGTATTAAAACCTGACAGAACCAACAGGTTTTACACTATTTCATGATAGTGGTCCTTTAACCACCCTGGCGTTCTGATTAAATCGCCAGGGTGGCTGCGGGAGGGTTTTTTTTAAATAAAAAAAAAACTATTTCATGCAGCCAACTGAAAGTTGGCTGCATGAAAGCCCACTAGAGGGCGCTCCGGAGGCGATCTTCCGATCGCCTCCGGCGCCCATAATAAACAAGGAAGGCCGCAATGAGCGGCCTTCCTTGTTTTGCTTATATCGTCGCCATAGCGACGAGCGGAGTGACGTCATCGACGTCAGCCGACGTCCTGACGTCAGCCGCCTCCGATCCAGCCCTTAGCGCTGGCCGGAACTTTTTGTTCCGGCTGCGCAGGGCTCAGGCGGCTAGGGGGGCCCTCTTTCGCCGCTGCTCGCGGCGAATCGCCGCAGAGCGGCGGCGATCAGGCAGCACACGCGGCTGGCAAAGTGCCGGCTGCGTGTGCTGCACTTTATTTGATAAAAATCGGCCCAGCAGGGCCTGAGCGGCGACCTCCGGCGGTGTTGGACGAGCTGAGCTCGTCCAGACCGCTCAGGTGGTTAAGGCTGGGGCAACACGTGTCAAAACTGCATGCAAAATTGCATTACAACTCTAAATCAATGTTAGTCAATGGAATGGTTCTCAGTTGAATGTGATTGTCCCATGGGAGAAAACATTTTTTGTTTACAAATATGGCACATCGTGTTCTTTTTTTCCATAGAGAATCTCCAGCTGCTGTGGAATAGCGTGCATGTTTGTTTATACAAACAGAAATTTTTATTTTGTGCAAAAAAATCACATATGTAAAAATGTACATGTTTTCCGCATGGACAAGTGTGGTCCGAGACTAAGAAATGGCATACTTCAAGTCCATTTGGAAAGAGAAGTAATCTTCAGCTTAGAACAGAACTTGAATCTATCCTGAAAGAATATGTAAGATTTTTAGACTTTAAATCATAACTCCAGCTAATATGTTAATCATAGTTTTGGTTAGAAAAAGAAATAACAACTATGAGGTTTTTTATTATTGTCTCTGAGCATGTGAAGCAGCTCCTGTCAGGACTAGGACTGTCCAGATGTTGCCCAGGTGCTCACAAAAACAGTCATTGACAATCCTTCCTAATAGAGACACTGACCAATGTGCAATTACAATTTTCACCTGAGTTTTCTTCTAGGTTATATTTTCCCAAATTGTAACTGAAATGCCTTTTAAAACACCAGCAAGCAAAAAAATATTCAAAATAATTTTGATAGTACTTCTTCACCTTCTTTTTTGGCACTTTTTCTATTGCAAAGTGCTGCAAAAATATTTAAAATACAAGATGAAAAATTATCTCCTAGGAGAAAACTCAGGAGAAAAAGTTAATTGAATATGGTCCCCAGAGAGTTACAACATTTGAAAGTTACCAACAATACCAAATGCAAATTGTAGGCCTGCTTTGGAATTGGGCCAATCAAATTTCTCGTAAAATTTGCAGGGGATCTAACCATCCCTTACTGTGTTCAAATCAAATCTAAAAAAATATTTGCTCAAATTGAGATCTCTCAATTCAATTAAAAATGTATGGCGATAGTTTTAGTACTTTTAGTACACAAAATAGATTTTGTATTTTTTTTTATTTTAAATTTTAAATCATGAAATATCACTGACAAAGGCCCAGTCTTTGGAGCTCATCCTCTGTCTTGATATGCAAAAAAGTATTGTTTTTGTAATAAAACAAAACAAGCTCCATTAAGAACAAAAACATCTAGTAAACAGTGATCACTCGGTTCGTTTTTCAGGTGATTAGATGGTTCGATAGCATGTCCGATCTCCCTTTCGATCCTTTCCCCGCTCGATTTCTGATAGAAGTGAATGTAAAAGATAAGAAAAACGAGCGGAAGATAAGAGAATTGACTGCAGAATCGAGAGGCAAAAATGATTGAGAGGAGAATCGAGCGCCAGAAATGAACCGTGTATTCCCAGCATTATAGAATTATTCACTACAAGAGAAAAATGACAGTCCCTTTTAGCTAACAAAAATTTTAAAGTCACTTCAGGTACAGATAAAACAAATATGATTATGATCCAGAAAACGGAACACTGGAAAGCTATTTTCTTAAACTGTCTATTTTATAGTAAAAGTTTGCAACCCTTGTCCTAGTCACCATAAAACATAGTGGCCCATATTCAATTCTCCTTTTCTCCTAGGTTTAAGATAACGTTTTAGCATTCTGCAATTGAAAAAGTACCCAAAAGTAATGAAGCAGCACTGCTAAAATTATTCTATAAGTGCTGTCAAAATTATTTTTGACAGTACTGTCAAAATTAAAAAGTATTTTCTTGATTGCTGGTGGTTTAAAAAGAATTTTATTGATAAGGTGTAACAATATCATGTAGGAGAAAACTTAGGAGAAATTGGACCATATCCTATTAACTTTCCTCCTGATTTTTATCCAAGGAGATATTTTTACATCTTATCTTTCATCTCTAACTTTTCAGCACTAAATAAAAAAATACTAAAAAGTAGGTAAAAAGGTAATTAAGGCTTTAAAAGTATTTTATTGATAAGGTCTGAAAACAACCATTGGAGAAAGTTCAGAAGAACTGTTAATAGGATATGAGCCAATAATTGTGAATTGAATAAAGGCCAGTGGCCTATCCAATTTAATTTTCCTCCTACGTAATCTCCTAGGTGATATTTTCAAACCTTATCAATAAAATACTTTTTAAGCCACCAAAAAGTAAGAAAATACTTAAAATAATGTTGACAGTACTTCTTTTTACATACTTTTTGGTAATTCTTTAATTGTAGAGTGTTGATGAATTATTTTAAACAAAAGAAAAAACTCCTAGGAGAAAACTTAAGAGAAAAAGTAAACTGAATAAGGGGGTGTGGAGATTGCTAAAAAGTTGGTAAATATGCAACTATGTGATTGAAAGTTTGTGGTTGTCCTGTCCACAGTGAAGACTATTTTTGTAAATAAAGGCAGGACATACAGTACATCATTTATTTTAAAAAAAATCCTGTGGTTGCTTCATGAAACTGCAGTTTCACGTCCACTAATTTGCCCACTTCTAAGCATCTTTGATTATTATTTTTCATGTCCCAGGTGAGGATGGCACATTTCCACCACTTAACAGAGGATAATTTTTACTAAATCTGGTCCAGGTTATCTGGATCACTTATGTTATCCTCAGAGAACTTGACATCTTAGGCCCAATAGGTAAACACAATTAATATGCTAAAAAAAAGTGTCTACAATCCCTTAAAATTCATGAAACTTCTGCAATGTGGTTTTAAAAAACAAATAAAAAACTTAATTTGTGCATTTTTTAGATTACAGGTACAGGTTTTTCTAGCGATAGTGTAATGTTATATTATAAGAAGTTCATAATTCTAATTTTGACAACAAGGTTTACGGGTGAAATAAACAATATTTATAAAGCTGAATTTGAAAAGGGGTTTAAATATTTTTATTTTGCTAAATCGGCTTACATAATTACCATCATACAGCATTTTACTTTTTTTCCACAAGAAAAGATACACAGGATGTTAGAGATCCAGCCGTTGACATAACATAAGTGGACTGAAATGAGTGAGGTCTCAACAGACTTTTAACTGCATCTCTGCCAGAAGTGCTACACACTTTGTACATCCCTCTGATAAGTGTGGTTCCTGCACCGGAAACACCAGCTACGTGTTTTGTTTTCTTCATTGCACTTTCAAAGCACAAAGTATTTATTTCAACATTAGATGTCTTTATACAAATGCGGTGGGAGATTAAAACAATTCTACAGAATTCAGCAAATGTCTGCATGCATTGGTCATGTTTTTGGAGGGTTGTTAAAAGTCTGATTTGTATAGAGCAATGAACTATGGATCAAAAACTTTGAAAAAGACTGAAGATGGAAATCCACTTTCATCACCACATCGGAGGGTCTTCAAACCTGCAAAGATAAAACCATATAGGATTATAAGTGGTGACACTACACTTAGGAAAAGCTGATATACAATCGCAAAAAAAAAAAAAGCAAGATATTTATGTATGGTAGTAAATAAGAACATCTTTCCCCAACCAGATGTGCTATTCATATGTGATATATAAATGTGCTGCTATATAGCCTTTCAAGCATGAGGCATTTTTATTTACGGTGGATTACACTCAAAATATGTTGATCAGAGGCCACTCCCCAACCTCCACAATCTTCCTCTGTATCCAAGGAGTCATTGTGCAGTAATAGGGGAATGAGGTTTCAGTGGAGCTAACAGAGAGCTTCATAGCACCAAACCTTGCTCCAACATCACCCAGCAGCTACTATCAATGGTCAGGCAAATGACTCTTATTCACCAGAGTGAGGCTCTTCTCATTCTGCCATCTCCCAGTAGAAGCTGGCAATTGAATTTGCCAGTAACTCCTAAGCAATGTCAAGTGTGCCAGACTTCTGGTTGATAGTCCACAATGTATCTACCATTTAGCTCTCCATAGGCCCTATGCAATTTGAGCTGATAAGAAACTCAAATTGCATAGGGCCTATGGAGAGCTAAATGGTAGATACATTGTGGACTATCAACCAGAAGTCTGGCACCCCTCCAGTTTGTATTCAATTTGGCTTCTCAACTCATTCATCTTTCTTCTTGCTCCTCCTCTGCTGCTCCTCTCTGTCAAGCTTTTCATTGGCTGCCAAGTAACCAGATGATGCATTTAAAACTCTTAACCCTAACCTAGAAAGCTCTCCACAATCTCTCTCACCTGTACATCTCCTTACTAGTTTCCAGATACAACCTCAAATGCTATCTTAGATCAGCACACAGCCTTCTTCCCTCCTCTAGAATCACCTCCTCGCATTCACATATACAAGATTTATTACATGCCTCTCCCCCCATTCTCCCCTGAAATCCTCTTCCAAAACACACCCGGAACTCTCCTACCTTTAGAAATCTTTAAGCATTCCCTCCAAACTCACTTTTTTCGACTAACTTAGGCCATCAACCTCTGGTCAAGTTGTACTCCTTACTAAATATAACCTAAAAACACACTGCTTCTAGGTATGCATATTATACATTGCCCCACATTTTGTTGTCTCCCTAATTCTTTAGACTGTAAGCTCACAAGGGCAGGGCTCTCTTATCCTATCATGTCTAGGAATTTACAATATATTTTGTTGTTCATGTTAAATTTGTCAATGTAATTACTATGACTACCTATTCTGTATTATGTACCAGTGTCTATATTTTGTGTAAACCATTGTCTGTATTATGTACCCCATGTTTTGTTTCTTACTCTGTACAGCGCCACTGAATATGTTGGTGCTTTATAAATTAATAATAATATTAAATAATAACTCCTTAGCCTTGACACCGTAGACACATCTAAAAAGTGGAGTAGCTGGCTGTAGCTGAACTTAATGAACGATTTGGGATTAGGCTAAACCAAAGAAGACAGAACCATGCATTCAACATTTATGTAATCAAAGTCAACACCTGCATGACTCTCAGCATTACTGAATGCACAGATGATGCAACCAGAGCTATGGAAGAGCAGCAGGCCAAGGGGATAAAGCCAACAGAACAACCAGCTGGACGTAATGGTGCTCATATACTTAGCAATAAAAATGTCTCATTCTATTTTATTCTGTTTTTTAATGAATTACCAGGAAATTGAATTTTTTTTATTGCAATTCCATTTAGTGTCAGAGATGGACTACAAAAATAATTTATTTGATCAAAAATGAGAGAAATGTATTGTTTTAGTCATTGAAAAGACCAGAAACAGTGATCTATAATGTAAAATCTAAAATGAAAGTTAAATAAAACATACAGATTGCATATTTGATGAGCATCTTAAGAAATAATTCTATTTTCTATTTCTGCTTATGTTATGTTAAACTTTAGTCCTTTTGTTTCACTTGATCTTCTAGAATAAAGCAGAGTCAGTTATTCTACATTCAAAAAATGTATCCCCCATATTTGATGAGTAAGTAAATTATTGTAATATGCTAATTCAATCATCCTATGAAACCGAAGTTGAGAAAAGCAAATTAAGGTTTCTAGCAATTGTTATATTTAGCATGCAGTTGTGTCTCTGTTGTTCAGTGATTTGCTAACTCCAACAGCCCTCTTCATTACTTTTTTCAAAGTAATTAGCACAGGGCTAATGATAGGTAGCTAAGGGATAGACACCATTTAAAGGGTGAAAATTTGGGTGAGGTGTAGGCTAAAGGTCAGGGTTACTTTTCAACAAATGGTACAGAGAGACGTAGTTATGATTAGTGACAGACAGGGTCAAAAAATGGCTGATGGCCATAGCAGAAAGAGAGGGGTGAATAGTGTTAGGCACAGGGGATTGGGCAGAATGTGAGGTTATTATTACACTAGATAGAAAAAAGTCTAAATGTACATATCAGAAGAACTATAGCAATTGCCATAGTAGTTGTTATGGGGCTCAGAGGAAAGTGGTGTCCCTGCCCCTTACTATTTTGCAATGCACACACCAATATTTCAGCAAGCATCATCAACAGTTCTGAATCTTTAATTAGAACAGCAAATATAAATGTGTGATGCTGAAATGTCTGCTTGCATGCTGAGTGCTGTGAACGAATTATAGTCAGGGCCGGTTCTCTCATGAAGCGAGGTGAAACATTTGCATCAGGCATAGAGATTACAGGGGCAACATGTTTGTACTGTGTTTACACTAACAGCTGAGGCTGAGGGTGAGCAGTTTTTTTGTCACAGAGTCACAGCCAGCCAGTGTGCTATTCTGTTGAGCTGCAGCATGTCATGTGAGAACATTAAATGAAGCAGAGTAAATTGTCGGGTGCTGTGTGATCATTCCAAATTGGGGGGGGGGGGGGGGTGGCGTATTCTCACAAGTTTGCCTCAGGCAGCTAAAACTCAAGACTCGGCCCTGATTATAGTAGGCAACAGTTCTAAGGAAGACACTTGTTGGTAGTGAACTTGCATACTCCAAATATACTGCAAAACACCCCCTGCCCCACACTCTGTCTTGCTCCCTCACTCACTCTCTGTTTGTTTCCCCTTCTATGCCCCCCCCCTCTCCCCACATACACACACACTCTGTCCCACCTCCTCCTCCCCTAAAGACGACCGTTTCTTGAGGAAATCCCATTCTAGCATATGACATCTTCCCTTTACTTGACCTACTACTTTACAAATTACCTCTTCCCCCCTTTCCTGGGACCTTAAACTAACATCCTTCTTTAATGTTACCCCCTCCTGATGCCTATCTTTAATCTATAAAACTAACCTCCTCTTACCCTATTGACTAAACCCTCCTAATTAGTGTTAGTGTTCAAATTCAGATCACCCACAACTATCTGTCATTTAAGTTAAACTTTGAAACGCGAATATTTCTATCATTCAGGTGGTGACTATTTAGACATCCTTCGTCATCTGCTAATATCTATGGATTTCATCCATTATTAACGTAGGCACAGAAAACAGATGAAAACTGATAAAAACTGATGAAAACTACCCATCTCCCTTTAGATTGTAAGCCTCAGTCAGGATCCTCCCCTCATTATATCCAATTTGGATCATGGACCCCTTTCTCGGGTACTCTTCCTGTGGACTGACTTGGACATTAACTATGTGGTCTCTAAGACTTAAACTCCATTGCATGATCTTGTACCTTGTTTGTTTACCTATTTATCTATTGTTCAGCACTGTGTAATATGTTAGCACTTTATACATACAGTAAACAATAATTATAATACACTGGATAGCCTTTTTTGAAAACTGACAGAAATGGGCACCAGTGGAAACTCACTGCCAATTCCATGGAATTTGAATTCAGTTCCCAAATTAACCCAAACATTAAGATACATTTGACTGAACTAAATCCAAACCAAACTGTGTCACGTTTGACCAACATTACTCCTTATCCTTGCCAACACTTAACTGATAATCACCTTTTTATCATCTTAAAGAGGAACTGAAACCAAGGATTGAACTTCATCCCAATCAGTAGCTGATACCCTATTTCCCATAAGAAATCTTTTCCTTTTCTCAAACAGATCCTCAGGGGGGTCTGTATGGCTGAGATATTGTGGTAAAACCCCTCCCACAGTGTGATGTCAGCACCAGGGTGCTGACATCACACTGTGGTAGCCCTGTTGCATTGTGGGAAATAACAGCTGTTTCTAACTAGTACCAAAAATGCATCATCTCCACTGGCGTATCCAGACCAGGGTTCTGGGTGTATGGAACACCCCCCTGAGACTCCTGTCCCTTTAAAAAAAATTCCCTGAAATCGCTGAAGCGGGCGAGATGGTAAAGGCTTGCCTCCTGCAGGGATTGTGGGAAAAACTCAGCTCTTTTACTATTGTAAAGACTGCATGTAGACAGCTACAAAAGGTATTTCACAGGTTGAAAAGTTTTGACAGTCCCTAAACTCCAGGAGGGCTACCTGCAGCTTGTGTGAGAGGCTTTTTTGGATTTGGCTGGCAGGGACAGGAGACACGTGCAAGTAGCGATGTGGGACTGCAATACAGATACTCTCTTTTCATTCACTATTGTTTTCCTCCTTCCCCTAGTGCTGGCTGGAAGGGGGGCAATCTCCCCCCAGGCAGCCTTTCATTCAGAGATTTGTGTCTGGTGTATTCAGGTGAAACACAAGGCTAGCTGATAAAAGTGCAATTAGAGGGCAGGCAATCTGGTAAATATCCCTAGCATGATGCAGAGCTTGCCTGGAGGGTCTGTGGGCAAACACCTGTCTGGTCTCTCCTCATTGTTATAATGACTGCATGTGTGGATAAGGTGTTATACAAGGTGAAAAGTTTTTGACAGTCCCGAGACTCCAGGAGGGCTGCTTTCTGCAATACAGATACGCTCTCTGCTCCATCTCAGGCTATTCTCAGTCTCTCTCCACTCCTCCTCTTACTGGGCTAATGCACGCCAAAATCACAATAGCAATTGCTAGCAATTAGTGAGTGCAATTTTGTGAAGCGATTTTCAGAGCGATTTCTGAATGAATTGCTCAAAAAAATTCTACATGCAATATACCTGCGATTTTGAAAAAATCACAACACTGCTGAGAGAACACCCTCATAGGGTAACATTAGCCAAGCGCTTTTCAAATCACTGTCGATTTGAAAAACGCTCAGAAGCCCTCTTGGTGTGCACCAGCCTCCTTCATTCACCTTTGTTTCCCTCTTTCCCTAGTGCTGGCTGGCTGTGTCTTCTTGTCATACAGGAAAGCTAAATAAAAGTGCAATCCTGGTGAGGCAAATTATTATTATTTAGTATTTATATAGCACCGCCATCTTCCGCAGATGCATATAACCCTGCATCATATGGCTATCGCTTGCGCTATGTGACACTGTGCCATATTCCACTGAATTGTCCAAACTAAGTCTATCTCCCGTTCCTCTCTCGGGGAGTTGTTCCATCGCTGTCCCCCGTTCAAATTTGCTGCTACCAGAAGCCCTCAGAAACACTCGTGTCCTTGAGTACTTCCAAAGACAGGCAGCTCCGTAATACGCCAGCGCACTTTTGTGCATGGGCAGTATGGAGCCACCTGTCTTCGGAAGCACTCGGGGACATAAGTGCTTCCGGACCTTTCAGGAACCCCCCCCCCCACCTTAAAAATCCTGCGTTTGCCCCTGATCTCCTTCCACAGACATCACCTGCCAGCAGTAAAAAATGTCACCATGTGATAAATGTCAGAATGTAAATCAGGGAGAGAAAAGATTTTACAATGGGAAAACACAGATTAAATCATTTATAAATAATTATTGTAAATATTAAGCACTTTTTTCATTACATTATTTTCACTGGAGTTCCTCTATTGGTACTAAATATACACCCACAATTTTGGCTGTGTATTAGCCAAATGCCAGTACCAAAATTAACACAGAAAATTCCCAGAAACAGCATTTCTGCAGCATTGTAACAAACACTGGTGCCAAAATGAATGGCATTGATTTTTATTGATTTGTACAATGAGTAGATTTTGATTGGAAGAAATTGGTTATCACAGTTACACTACAGTCTATTACATGAAGTGCTTTTTTAGATTTTTGGTATAGCAAAATAAACAAAACGGGCAGGTTTTAGAAATGTTTTAAAGCAAATTGTAAGCACAGAAAGAGAGGTATGTAAAAATGTATTGCAGAAACTGACATTGCATGGCATCCACTAACCTGAATATTTCCTAGTAAATCAATGTGCAATGTAAGACTTGACCTCACTTTTTTCTTTCAAGACACTCTTAACCTTTACAGTTGCTATTAAGCTGTCTAAATCTATGAACTCTGAAATGCTATGTTAATATGTACTACGAAACATTAAGCTGCAATTTCTTTTTTTAATGTTTAAACTTTAAAAAATAATGTGATTCTATTAGAATAAGTCCTTTAAAAAGCAAAGATATATTTTATTCGGGAAACCTGATGATTTAGATTCACAATAGGGATCTTTCTTAAAGTACATCTGACCACATACTTAAAGAGGAACTTCAGCCTAAACAAACCTACTGTCATTAAGTTACATTAGTTATGTTAATTAAAATAGATAGGTAATATAATCTCTTACCCACCCTGTTTTAAAAGAACAGGCAAATGTTTAATTTTATGAGGGCAGCCATCTTTTTGGTTGAAAGGAGGTGACAGGGAGCATGAGACACAGTTCCAACTGTCCTGTGTGCTGATCACCCCTCCCAGTTGTTAACCTCTTGAGGACTGCAGGGCTAAACCCCCCTAGTGACCAGGCAATTTTTAGTTTAAAAGGCCACTGCAGCTTTAAGGCCAAGCTGCAGGGCCGCACAACATAGCACACGAGTGATTCCCCCCCCCCCCTTTTCTCCCCACCAACAGAGCTCTCTGTTGGTGGGGTCTGATCGCTCCCCCCATGTTTATTTTTTGTTTAATAAATATTTGTGTTGCCGTATTTAAAAAAAAAAACCCTCTTCCTTTAAATCCCTTCCCTCCCTCGCTCCCTCCCTCCCCACAGCCGGCCAATTACGGCGATCGGCTGTCATAGGCTTCTGCCTATGAGAGCCGATCGCTCTCTTGTCCCCCATGGGGACAGCCGTGTCACACGGCTGTCCCCAGTGCAGCGCTGCTGCTGATCGCAGCGCTGCACAGAGTAAATAGACGGCGATCACGCCGTCTAACAGTCTCCCGAGCGGCAATAGCCGCTCGGAGACTGAAGGCGGGGCGGAGCGCCGCCCCCCAAGCAGGAGATGCGCGCGCAGCCTGCGCGCGATCTCCTGCAAAACAGAGCCCCAGGACTTTACGCAATTGGCGTTAGGCGGTCCTGGGGCTGCCGCCGCGGCCACGCCTACTGGCGTGACGCGGTCGGCAAGAGGTTAAGCAACGTGAATAACAACATAGGAAATCCCTTCATGCTTTGCACAGCATCAGGGAAAAAAAAGCCCGGGCCGTTTTCTTTGATGGGGCGGAGTTTAGCTTTTTGTAAAGCTAAAAATAAGGCTTATGTAAGAAAAACTAAGTTCTAATGCTGTTAAACTGTTAAAGAAACACCAAGCCTTTTCAGTGACGCTGAGTAGATTTTTAGTTTGGAGGTTCACTTAAACATTTTCATGACTTCTTCATTCCAGAAAATGTGACAAATTTTTATAGAAGCCACAAGACAACTACCAAGTAGTCTTATGTGATAGCTGAGCAGAGGCGTAGCTGTGGTTTTCAGCTCCCGGGGACAAAGACAAGTTTTGCACACCCCCACGGACAAAATTGGCATGGACACGCATCAGAATGTGGGCATGGTAATGGGTGGAAACAGATGGACAAATGCTGTTTAGCTAGCCTTATGTGCCCCCCTTTAGCTAGCCAAATGTGCCCCCCTTCCTCCTGATCATATAGCCAGATTTGCCTGCTTTTTCTGCTGCTACAGTGTTTCTGCACTCCATTGCAGAGGGAGGGAGAGAAGCAGGGGCTCTTCAGGCAGCCAGCAAGCTACCTTTCACGTGCGTGGGGGTGCAGCAGCTGTGATGAGTGTCCTCAAAGTGCTGCGCCCGGGGACATATGTTCCCTCTTGCCCACCCATAGCTACGCCTCTGTAGCTGAGCAAACTAGGGTAAATTTTGAGCTAGATTTGGTCATTTCCAACAGACCAGATATTGTACCAAATGTGCAAGTTCAGGAGTACTTGGGGAAGTATGAAAAAGGCTGAATTGGATAAGTAAAAATTTATTGGACATAATGAAAATTTAAAGGAATACATCTAAGGCCCAAAGAAGCTTATTGTGCATTCTGCATGAAAAAATATAAGTAACATAATAAAACCTGTAACAGACAATTCAGACTGGCAAAACTGGATGATGATGCACAGGTTACTAGTCAGGGCCGGCGCTACAGTTAAGGCAAGGGGGGGCAATTGCCCTCAGGCTCCAGAGCCCAGGGGGGGCAAGCCTGTCCTATTTTCACCCATTTAAAAATGTAATTTATTCGGCCGGGCTGCCGAGTACTTTGACCGTTGCCTGAGAAGCAGCAGTAGGCAGAGGAAGAAGGAAAGGCCCCCTCTCCCCCCTGGAGTGCCCCCCTCGCCTGCCCATATGCAAAGTGATGCGAAAAGAAGCAATAGTACTCACATGTCATTGCTGCTTGTGAACTTCTCCATCACACAGTTCCGTGTCTCCTCTCTGCTGCCCCCTAGTGGCGCCTCTCATTACTACACCACTAGAGGAGTCAGCGAGGAGATATGTAACTGTGTTATAGGGAGAAGACTTGCAGAAGCTCCTGGCAGCGCAAACAGGTGAGTTGTACAGTAGCTTCCGCTCGCATTGCTCTGCATGGGGGGGGGGGGGGGGTTGGTACTAAAATGGGACACATATGGTTATTTGTACTGAGGGGAAGGTTACACAACCAGGGGGCATATAGGGCTATCTATACTGAGGGGGCACATCTGGCTATCTATACATGAGGGGGAACTACCTAATTAGGGGGCACATATGGCTATCTATACTGAGGGGAAGGCTACCCAACCAGGGGGCACATATAGCTATCTATACCTGAGGGGGAGGCTACCTAACCAGGGGGCACATCTGGCTATCAATACTGAGGGGGGCTACCTAACCCTGGGAGCACATCTGGCTATCTGTACTGAGTGGGGGGGGGGGCTGCCTAACCAGAGGGCACATATGGCTATCTGTACTGACTGGGGGGGCTACCTAACCCTGGGGGGACATCTGGCTATTTATACTGAGGGGGGCTACCTTACCCTTGGGGCACACCTGGTTATCTATACTGAGGGTGGCTACCTAACCCTGGGGGCATATCTGGCTATCTATACTGAGGGAGAGGCTACCTAACCAAATGGCACATGGCTATCTATACTGAGGGGGGCTACCTTACCCTGGGGGCACACCTGGCTATCTATACTGAGGGTGGCTACCTAACCCTGGGGGCACATCTGGCTATCTATACTGAGGGGGAGGCTACCTAACCAGATGGCACATATGGCTATCTATACTAGGGGGGCTTCCTAACCAGACGGCATATATGGCTATCTATACTGAGGGGGGCTACCTAACCTGAGGGCACATCTGGTTATCTATTCTGAGGGGGAGGCTACCTAACCAGGAGGCATATATGGCTATCTATACTAGGGGGGCTACCTAACCTGGGGGCACATCTGGTTATCTATTCTGAGGGGGAGGCTCCCTAACCAGGAGGCACATATGGCTATCTATACTAGGGGGGCTACCTAACCTGGGGGCACATCTGACTATCTATACTGAGGGGGAGGCTACCTAACCCTGGTGGTACATCTGGCTATCTAAACTGAGGGTGAGGTTACCTAACCCTGGGGGCACATCTAGCTATCTGTAATGGGGGGGGGGGGGTAACTACCTACAGCAGTGCAGTGATGAAAGCGGGGGGGGGGGGTCAGGAGGGCCCCCGAGTAACTTTTGCCTTGGCTAAATGGAGTACAGCTGAAGTTTTCTCACTAATCAAGAAGGGATAAAAATCAGAATAGGGAAACTGTAGGCCTGTAAGCTTAACATCAGTTGTGTTTAAACTGTTTAATGGTATTGAAGGAGACGTTACAGAAAAATGATATAGCACGGAAAAATCTAAGTTTACATAATCAACATGCGCTTGTCTTAACAGCATGCTCAGTTTTTATGTGGTGAATGTAAATGGCGAATGCAAATCTAGATATTGGGAAAGCAACAAATGTAAAATATTTGGACTTTGCAAAAGGTTGCGACTCTGCAACTTTGCAAAAGGTTGTTCCTCACAACAATGTGGTACAAATGTTGAGAATGCAAGGTTTAGGAAATAATGTGTGTAAATGCATAGACTAGACGAGAATACCGGTAAGTGTAGAGAATCGTTAGGGACATAGGCAATCAGTAGTACTAGTAAATGGATATTACTCAAGCTGCAGTGGGGTCCATTAGGGGCCAGTATTGGCTCCAGCTCTCCTCAATATTTTTCTTACTACTCAGTAGATGGAAAGTAAAATTGTCATTTTTTAGGTCACCATAATTTTCACAAATGTGAGAATATTTGCAAAAGTATATGGCAATAAGAAAAACAACACATTTTTGCCAGCTGCACTGAAGTCAATGGGCATGACAAAACTAATTTTCAGCAAATATATTGAAGTCAGTGAGCATGAGAAAACTTTTTGAGGTTAACGGGCATGAAAAGACAGCATAGTGACATACTGCAGAAGAATCTTGACAGTATGGTTATATGGGTGGGTAAATGGCAGAAAGATTGAATGTCTATAAATGTGAGGTCATGCATGTTGGTTATGCCAATGGCACACCGCCACATACACTAAATGGTATATGGCTGAGGACATCAGACTTAGGCCTCTTGCACACTGCAAGTGATTCCGATTCAGATTCCGCTTTTTAATCAGTTTTTACATCCGATTCCGATTCCGATTTGCAGTGTGCAGGGAGCAAACTGCTAATCGGAATCGGAATCGGATGTAAAAACTGATTAAAAAGCGGAATCTGAATCGGAATCACTTGCAGTGTGCAAGAGGCCTAAGTCTGATGTCCTCAGCTATATACCATTTAGTGTATGTGGCGGTGTGCCATTGGCATAACCAACATGCATGACCTCACATTTATAGACATTCAATCTTTCTGCCATTTACCCACCCATATAACCATACTGTCAATCACTTGCAGTGTGCAAGAGGCCTTAAAGAGACTTTGAAGTCTCTTTTTCCCCCTGATTTTCTCATATCAGCCTGTTAAGAATTAACGCCTAAGTGAAATCACCGCATCCCCATGGCAGATGACTGATTTATTACACAGAAAGCTACGACTTTGCAGGCCGCAGATCTTGCTGCTCTGGAGAGGCAGAGCTTTGAGTTGTAGCTGGAGCTTTGCAGGGCTAATCCTCAGGAATAAATCTGTCATCATTAACTCTTAACAGGCTGATATGAGAAAATCAGGGAAAAAAAGAGACTTCAGAATCACTTTAAAGCGGACCCAAACCAAACGTTTTTTTAATTCAAAATATTTAATTGCACCACTCTGACACATACAAAGATAAATAAACACTCCTTCAAGCCTATGAGCATTTTAGTGACTGCTTTTCACCCTTCTCTTTTGATAACTAGGGTTATACAGGAGACAGCCATTAGCAGTTCCTCCTATGCTGGACACCATCTCCTCCACCAGTTTGCTGTAAAAATCCCGGCAATTTGAAAGGAAGGGAGGGGTTACTCCAATAAATGTAAAATATTTTATATTTGTCATCATGCAGCTGAAAAAAGGTAGCTATTTATTATTATAATTTAGAAAATAGATTTCATTTCTGAAACCTTGTATTTTTAATTTGGGTCCACTTTAGGAAGGATTTGGGCATAGTGGTTGATAATAAGGTAAACAACTCTATTAAATACAAAGCAGCAGCAGGTAAAGCAAATAATATTCTATGATGCATACAAAGAGAATAAAAAGACAAGATGCTAGCAGGGGCGTAACTAGGCCCCACCGGGCCCCCCTGCAGAATTTCTTAGCGGGCTCCCCCCCCCCCCCCGGGCCGTTCTGTGGGGGTTGGAGGGGACGCAGCATGAGGGGAAAGCCATGCAGCAATTCGGCGGGGAGGGGGGATGGTGGGGGGATGGTCCCCCCCCTCCCTCACCTCAGGGCTCTCCCTCTGCGCTCCCCTCCACTTTAAATCTAAGTCCGGGCAGTGTCTGGGCAGCGGCGGGCAATCATGGGCTTAAATTCATCTTCGGGTGATCCAGATAGTAGTTATTCGGATGACACCCAGTACTGCTGTGCGACGGGCTGGGCGGGGGATCAAGCTTACCCTTCTGATGTCTTCTCCGGCTATCCCTCGGCGCCTCCCACGATGCGTTCCACTCGGCGCTCACGTGACTTCAAACACTTCCTCCTTCCGGGTTGAAGGAGGAAGTGTTTGAAGTCACGTGAGCGCCGAGTGGAACGCATCGTGGGAGGCACCTAGGGACGGCCGGAGAAAGTGTCAGAAGGGCAAGCTTGATCCCCCGCCCAGCCCGTCGCACAGCAGTACTGGGTGTCATCCGGATAACTACTATCTGGATCACCCGAAGATGAATTTAAGCCCATGCTTGCCCACCGCTGCCCAGACACTGCCCGGACTTAGATTTAAAGTGGAGGGGAGCGCAGAGGCGAGAGCCGTGAGGTGAGGGAGGGGGGGACCGTCCCCCCTCCCCGTCGAATTGCTGCATGGCTTTCCCCTCATGCTGCGTCCCCTCCAACCCCCGCAAAATGGCCCCGAGCGGGCCCGGGGGGGGGGGGGGGGGGCGCCCCCCCCCCCACGGGAGCAGAGGCTGCAGGCCCTATCGTTACGCCAGTGGATGCTAGTGTACTACTGTCTCTGTGCAAACCACTTGTGAGACCACAATTGGATTATGGAATACACTTTTGGGTGCCACATCACAAAAAGGTCATTGAAGTTTTAAACAGATACAAAAACAGGTGACTACATTAATCGGAGGGGTGGAAGGTCCCTGTTATGGGGCTGCACATGGAGCCAGCAGATACTGAGGACAATACACTGTAAAAATGATGTTTATTGGGCATATTACCCTATATACTGTAAAAGTGAAAAAAAAAATCACACATAAATCACAAATTCCAGAAACTCCACACATTTAACTAAATAACTTGTAACAAATACAATATACACAACAATGCCCAACCAAACAAAATTCAAGTTCAGCAAGTAAGAGAAAAGTCATGGCAAATGCAAGGATCAAAACGGGATAAGGGTAGTAGAGTATATTTAAGACAGAGAGCCAGGTACAGTGAGCAGAACTCAGCTACACACACAGGGCAAAGCTACTGAATATCTTTTGGAGGAAAGAGTGGCCCTTATAAAGGAACTATTGCTTGGGGAAATTGTGAAAAAACTGAAACAGCTGAATGATTGCATTTTATGATTCGTAGTGTGAACTAGTCCTAAGGGTGCTTGATTAATTCCAGACTAATGAGGCACATGTACTGGTGTGTGACATCTTAGTCATCAGGACTCCTGGTACCCACCAAAGGTAAAATAGGGAATTACCAGTCCTTATAAAGTCAGAAAAAGGACTCCTAATTGTGAACAGCAGAGGTTCATCCCAGTCCAGGCACACACTGTCACTAGCAAGTAAAACAGAGAACTCTGTGATTTCAAACAGTCTCAGTTACCAAGAAAGGTTTAACTGGGCTTACTGGTCTTAGAAAAGAGAGGACTTAGGGGTCATGCAATCAACATGTATAAATATACACAATGGCAATGCAGAATCTTGGCAATTTAGATTTGTATCCCTAGATCTGTAAAAAGATGAGGAGTCATTTACTGTGTATGGAGAGAAGAAGATTAAACCATTTGTTTAGAAAGGAATTTCTGTATATTCTGGCGTATGAGACTACTTTTCAACCCTTCAAAATCATCTGAAGAGTCAGGGGTCATCTTATATGCCGGGTGTCATTGATGCTGGGTAATACGCCCTATCCTGTTACCGACTCTCAGATCTCGCTACTGAGTACTGTAGTGAAGTGGCACAGGTGCACATGTGCAAGATCTGAGAGGCAGAGAAGGAGGTAAATAGGATGCAAGGGTGGGCCAGAGGTTGAAAGAGGCGTGTTTTATGTGCACAGCACAATCTATTCTTCCATACCGCTCTGATAAACAGATAAGACAAGGAGAGCTGACCAATCTGCTTAGGGAGAGTTGACCAATCCAACCAGTCAATTGCCTATACTGTATACTGTTGTATACTAGGTACTATACAGTACAGCACCGGTATCTGTTCATACATAGCACCAGTATATGATGTTGTTTTAATTTTTATTTGGTGTGCGTTGGAAGAGGGGTAGTCTTATTCAGCGAGTATATACCAAACTATACATTATAAGTGGAAAAGTTGGGGGGTCGTCTTATATGCCCAGTTTTCTCATACACCGGAATATACTGTAATCTAAATAAGAGTTGTTAAGATGCCGGCTATCTTACCACACTAAGCTGCAAATTCTATCATTTAAGAAGGGCTTTGATGGTTTCATTACCTTGGCTGATTTCTTTATCTTGAAAGGCAACCATAACTATAAATACTAGGTACAAGATGGTGATATCTGGATCCAACCAGGGAGATCATTTTGAACTTCTATGGCTTGTGCTTTGGTACAGTGTAGCTAAAAAGGTTGAACTTGATGGATGTGTATTTTTTTTACATTTTAGATAGCCATGTAACTACTGAGACAGATCATTTATACCAAAGAATATAATATATCTCCATTCTGAAGTTGTAGCAAGCAAGGTACTGCTGGTTTAAGTAGCATCCTTATGTCCAATGTCAGAGTGCAGCACCTGCACCCATTATAGAGAATGACGGGGAGGGTACAATATCAGTGGTTCCCTTAGCATGTGGTGGGCTCAATCCTCTCTCCCCTGCTTTCACGATTTACATGTTACTGCTTGGAAAACTAATCCAAAAACATGGCCTGACATACCACTGCTATGCAGACGACACCCAACTATATCTTTCCTTCAAGCCTGTTGTGACAGACCCAAACTCCAACTAGAAACGCCTGCTTAGGCGAACTACAGCAATGGAGGAGTGACAACTGGCTGAAACTAAATGCAGACAAAACTGAAGTCCTTCTGATTGGTAGGGCAGCGCATGACAACAATCTCAGATCCACAGGTTCTAATAATCTAGTCATACCCAGAGTCCACTTGGAAACTTTTGGTCCCAGAGCCTTCTGTCATGCTGCTCCTACATTTTGGAACTCCTTACCTCAGCAGATCAGGACAGCTCCATCCCTGGACATGTTTAAATCCAGACTGAAAACCCACCTGTTCAGTTTGGCATTTGCAGAAATATAACTTTTGTTGTGTGAATACTTCATCCTACTACCAACTACCGTGTTTCCACGAATTTAAGACATCCTCTTACTCATGAGGTCCACAGCTTCAAACAAACCAACACATCAAAAAAGCATGTCCAGGCAACACAGCAAGCAGATCTCCTACCTTCCCAAGTCCTCTTCCCAAGGTAAAGGGAATTCATCCTCCTTCCCCAAACACCAGTAATATCTTCCAGCTGGCAATCCGTTTTTTGCAGACTGTACAAATACTTAAATGCATTCAGAGACTGAAATTATATTGACTCCATTGCCTTTCTAAGTGAACCTTAGTAGGCCCCATGTTTCTGCATATCAATGGAATTTTCACACCTCTCCTATTTGATTCACAAGGCCAGCAGTTTGCTTTTGGCTACCCCCCCCCCCCCACTGATAAACAACAACAATCTAAGGAAGAGCTTACTTAACCCATTCCTTCCCAAAGAGCAATGTTAATCTATACAGCCAGCGTCTTACTATCTCTCAGGCCATCAAGAGCTGCATCTCACATTGGGAAAAAACAAGCTAATTTGCTGCAATCTCTAGGGATTTTAAATAAAACGCATAGAGGAAAAAAAGGTGGCCAGGCCCATAAAAAATGCCACACTCAGACTCAGTCCAACTTCAGGGACCCAGGCCCATTCAAGGGAAAGAACTTTCCAGCGATCTCCAGTGATGTGTACTGGAAATCAGAGGCTGAAAGTAGCAGAAGTTACCATGTCCCTAGTCAGAGATGCAGTAACACCCTGGCAGTGAACCCAGTCGCCAATGCTAAGCCCCATGCAGTCACGGCATTGCTCTGCAATGCCCGCTCTATAAACAATAAGACAGCCATTATTGCGGACCTTATTCAGACATGCGATTTTTCATGCATCACTGAAACCTGGATTGATGCCAATGCGGGCCCCACATTGAAAGCAACCATCCCATACAATTACTCAGTCCTAAGTGAGGGAAGACAAGACCGCAGAGGAGGGGGTGTAGCAATTTGTGGCAAAACAACTCTGCAGCTCAGAGCCCTGAATGTTGGCTCAACAAAGTCTTTTAAATGTATAGGTGCCCAGATCTCAGCTGGATAAGGCTTCAAAATTTTAGTGGTTTATCGTCTCCCCGGAGATGCTGACCCATTCCTACAGGAATTCTCTGAACTTCTGGCCATGCTAACTCTGTCTTATCCGAGATGGATCATCCTTGGTGACTTCAACGTCTGGGCTGATAACACTCAATCACAAAATGCAAATTAACTAATAAATCTCATGGGTGGACTAGGCTTCACACAAGTTGTAAAATCTGCTACCCACAGAGGAGGGCATACGCTAGACTTACTGTTCCACCTTGGAATGGACATTAGTAACATAACAGTAACCCTAGTGGTGTGGTCAGACCATCACATAATACAGTTTACTATTGAACATCACCCTATCAAGCAGCTCCCTAAAGAAACAATCAAAATCCGTCCCCTGAATAAATTAACACCGGAGAGGATAACTGCAAACCTGGATTTTACAAAATTTGCTCCACAGTCAAATGGACCCAAACACTCTAGTAACCCAGTACAACAACACGAAATATGAAACACTTGACAGTATTGCCCCATGGCGCACCAAATCAGCAACCAAAAAGCAGAAAGCTAATTGGTTTGACAAAACCATCATGGATCTAAAAAAGAAAGGGCGCAGACTTGAAAGACAGTGGCGCATATCAGGGTCTGAGGAGCACAAATCTAGCCTAATTCAACACCTCAGACAATACCAACAAGCAATAACCAAGAAAAAATCAGACTTTATCTCGCACAAAATATCTACAGCCAACAACAGAGCTGGTCAACTCTTCCACACAGTGGAATCACTCTGCAATCCTTCCTGCCTAAAAGCCCCAACCACATTCTCCAGGGAAAGGTGTGAAGAATTCTCTGCCTTCTTCACAAACAAGGTGTCTACCATCCGTGCCAGCATTACACCAACATCAATTGACCACTGGACTTTGCATCTGCCTACTACCGTACCACCATGGCAAGTCTTTGACACTCTGAGTGAAGAAGATTTTGGAATTCTCATTCAAAGTCTCCGCCCCACTACCTGCGACCTGGATCCTGGCCCAACTGGATCCTTAATGCAGTGCCCAGAGCTGATCAGGCCAGCACTTCACAAAATCACTCAGTGCTCCTTGCAAAGTGGACTTTTCCCAGAAGAACTAAAGAAAGCAATCATAAAACCCCTCTTGAAGAAACCATCACTAGATCCTGATTCTGTAACCAACTACAGACCTGTTGCGAACTTACCATTCCTATCAAAAGTTATCGAGAAAGTAGTCGCCAACCAGCTGGAAGCCAGGCTTACAGATAACAACATCTTTGATACTTTTCAGTCAGGATTCAGGAAAAGGCACAGCACTGAAACAGCATTAGTCTGAGTAATGAATGATCTACTTACTGCAAGGGACAAGGGTGATTGTTCAATTTTGATTCTTCTTGACTTGTCTGCAGCATTTGATACTGTGGATCATGACATACTAATCCAGCGACTGAAGAATTACTGTGGCCTAAGGGGTACTGTTCTTAGCTGGTTTCAGACCTTCCTATCTGGCAGGACACAGCAAGTATGTCTGGGCACACACTACTCTAATCCAGTGCCACTTCCCTATGGAGTTCCACAGGGTTCTGTACTATCACCATTACTCTTTTCAGTCTACATGCTCCCACTGGGCAAAATAATCCAGAACTATGGCCTAGGATACCATTGTTATGCAGATGACACACAACTGTATCTGTCCTCCAAGCCTGGCACCCAAGACCCATCAGCATCCATAAATGCGTGTCTAGTGGATTTACAAAATTGGATGAACACCAGCTGGCTGAGGCTGAACTCTGACAAAACAGAGGTGTTGGTGGTAGGTGGTCCACACATGATGGATAAAGTTCAAAACGCTCACCACCTCAAACTAGCAATTGGGGGAGATACTGTACAGTATAAAGACTCTGTGCGAAACCTTGGGGTGATCCTGGATGGAAATCTAAAACTCAAACAGCAGATATCAGCTGTCGTCAAGTCTTCCTTCTTCCATCTAAGAAATATAGCGAAAATCAAACACCTTATCCCAGCTGAAGACCTACCTGCCCTGGTTCATGCATTTGTATCCTCCCGCCTAGACTACTGCAACGCCTTGTTCATCGGATCTACAGATAAGGTTCTGCGCCCCTTACAGCTAGTACAGAATGCTGCAGCCAGACTCCTAGCCAATGCCCCCCGCAGCTCACACATCACCCCAGTACTGCAAACTCTTCACTGGTTGCCAGTAAAATGGAGAATCAATTTTAAGATCTGCCTGCTGACATTCAAGGCTCTACACCACATGGGACCCAAATACATAGCGGATCTATTGGAACTTTATGCCCCTCCACGCACCCTCCACTCTGCCAACAAGATGAAGCTGATTATTCCCAGGATACACTTAACATTTGGTGCTCGGGCCTTTTCCTACGCAGCCCCTACTCTATGGAACTCACTTCCACAATCAGTACGAGAGGCTCCCTCTCTGGACAGCTTTAAAAAAAGACTAAAAACTCACCTCTTTTCCCTAGCCTTTGAGACTGCATAACGCAGGTCACAGCGCTTTGAGTCCCCAGGGAGAAAAGCGCTATATAAATATTATTGTTATTGTTATTGTTAAAGTAAGTCTTAGCCCATATTTCGAGTATACTCGAAATATAAGGCATCCTCCTGAAATAAGCCCTAGTCACAGTGGACACTAGGGTCCTGCTCATCTCCCCCCCCCCCTCCTCTCTCTATCTGCTCCTTTACACAGTCTTCTCCTATCACTCCCTCAACCTACACTCCACTCATATTGTTCACCTTGCTATTATTGTTACTCAGGTTTAGCCTGCTGGTTGGTTTTTGCACAGTATTTTCAGATGTTATATTTTATTGGTATATTGCCTAGTGATCTCTTTATGGTTTACACCCCTAGTTATTTCCTTTTGCACAGCTAGCATGTGCACTCTTTATTATATGCAGATGTAGGGAGACCTGTTTTTCATGCTTAAAATAATCATTTTTCCTGTGTTTCTCTGGGGAAGGCTGCAGCACAGTGTCAATTTATTATTGGCCTATTGGTACTGCATTTACCTGACACTGTGATAATATTTCTCTTACTGCGTCTGCTACCCCCCGAGATAAACACAGCTAGTTATAATTCATTATTTACTCCGCAGGGCTCAAATATTTTATACATTATATTAGGGGCCTCGGCTTGAGCACGACTAGCCTTGTTTTTAGATGCTTTTACATTTTTGTAGTTGGCATTAATAAACAATTTTTTACATTTACATCTAGCTTTTGGAATATATTTTTCTACTCTTTCATACTTCTGATATATGGGGGTGCCTTGTCTCTTGTTTGTTGTAACTATTGTTTTCAGGTTTTAGTACCTGCCCCCCCCCCCCCACTCTTTTAATCATTATTAACACATCAACATTGTTTGCTTTATTACCTATGCATGTTCACTTTTTGTTGGGTCCAATATGGAAAATTAATATAAGACAGTGTCTTATTTTCGGGGAAACACGGTACTGAATCTGAGAGAGCCTAAGCGCTTTGAGTCCTATGGGAGAAAAGCTCTATAGAAATGTTATTGTATTTTATTGTATTGTATGTATGAGGTATCGAATAGTTGACTCATGCATATGGGCAATAAAAGACCATTAGTACCCTTTTCCACTAATGCAAAATATGTAGTGTTTTCCCTGCATCCCACTTGACGATCAGTAGGCTTGCATAGCACAGCTATAGCAACTAGGCTGGAGCTTTGCAGCAACAGGGGTGCCCTGTCTGGTTCAGAAACAGATGCAGCACACCCAGATACCACCTTGAACCCCCCAGGGTGGCAAGGCCCCCACCTGCTCCCGGGCAAAAGACGGAGAATGCCGCAGGCATCGATCCCTGCCCTGATGACCAATGAATGGCACCGCAAGTGTTGAACCAATCCCCAGCTCTGGACATGCTATGCTAAGTAAAACAAGCCCCAGAGCATCTTTGAATTTCCCTCCAGCGCCCCCTATTGTTTTTTTAAACAGACCAATGAGGATTCCCATAGGTCTAGTAAAAGACTAATAGGTGGCTCTGGAGAGAAATTCAAAGATGCTTTTGGCTTGCTCCTGCAGTCTATTCACAGCTGACTAATTAGACAACTTGATCATGCTAAACAAACATAGAACACAGAGCAAAATGTTTATTTCCATCTCAGTTTGCAGCCTGCAGTGTGAGTCCTTAAGGCCTGGGCACACAGATAGAATATTTTAAAGTATATAATCTTTACTTTGTAACGCTCTGTGTAAAATACAGACTGCCCCCTTCTTGCATGCGTAATTAGATAAACACAGAAGACTACTTTATATGTCTAAAGGAGTACACCTTACTAATCAGAACATTTCCACACCCCATACTCATTCTGCTGGCAGGAAGGCTAAGCTGTGTATATTGATACCTCTGTGGATACAATCAAAGTAGCAAATGTGAAATGATGTATTAAAAATTGCTTATAATGTAGAGATCTGAAATGAGGAGATGTATCTTTTATCAAGTGTGGAATATTAGCCTTTTCCATGTAAAATACAGACACACATCCCCACCTTTCTCCACCCCACCCTTTGCTATTTATTCACATTTCTTCCTGTATCTGACTATTGAAGGCTCTGTTGACAGAAGTGGTTGTATGCTTAGTACACTGTAGACTCTTGAAGACTACATGGGATAGCTTAGTTGTTCACCAAGGATAACCACCCAAATGATTTCGGTGGGAAAATCAGAATCAGTAGTGTATAAATGTTCTTGCAATTTAATGTTATCTAAAGCTATATTTCCATTTTATGTTGTAGATATTTAAGAACAGCCAAAAAAGCAACAATACGCTCAATTTGCACTTGTTAGCAACCTTGGCAACAGTATTCTCTGTGCTCTGTTTGGAATTCTGTTGTCATGAGACTGTCCAGAAACTGTCACCATGCTGCACAAGTAATTAGCTGCAAGGATCCTTCGTTACCCATTTACTGCACACATACTAATCCCCTGTCTGGCAGAAAAGTTTTACACCCCTCGCTCTTTCTTTGAGAACTGCTGTGGAATGATAGTGAAGTATGGTCTGGTTTTAGTCGTAGAGCAAATATGCTGTCATCAAACCAACAAATGTCGATTCGCATAATACCTTTAATAACTAACATACCTGTATATTCTGGCGTATAATTTTTATTCATTTTTAACCCAGGATAATCTTGTCAAAAGTCGGGGGTCGTCTTATACGCCGGGTGTCGTCTTATAGGGCAGGTGCTGAAACTTCCAAGCCGGACTGAAAAATCTGTGGTTGCCGTATATGGTGTGGGGGGAGCACAAAAACGTCAGCGGCCGTATCTCGGCCGTATGCAGCGAACGTATCAAAGCAGCAAGGGAGGTGCTGTACAAGTAGTCTTGGAGACAGGGAAAGCTAACCAAATCCAAGCAGGCTTTGTATACAACAACCAGCCAATCACCAGTTTTGTATACAACAACCAGCCAATCGCCAGTAAGGTACATCTCTTGCCGTGATTGGCTGGTTGTTGTATACTGGGTACCACACACAGTACAGCACCAGTATCTGTACCTGTTTATACAGTATAGCACCAGGACATACAGTAAAGTATACAAATGTCCAACAGTCAAGAGGGGTAGTCTTATACGGTGAGTATATCACAAAATGTAAAAAAATTTTTTTTAATATTCTTTATTCAAAATGTAAATTTTAACTAGAAAAGTTGGGGGTTGTCTTATACGCCCAGTCGTCTTACATGCCAGAATATACAGTAGTTTATTGCAAGCTTTTGAAACATTACGTTTCTTCTTCAGGCGTGATACAGGACTGGATCAGAACCATATAAATCTGACACCATGTCACGCAGTCTTACCGACGCTTAGATCTCTTTAGAACTCAGCATTTGACAATACAGGTAACAAACAATAATCAGCTTAGCTTAGCTTAGTTCCATGTGAACACAAAAGCAAGGTTAAAACATATTTGCCTTTATTACTACAATATACAGTAATTCAACTTAAAAGGTGAAACTAATATAATTACTGTATATGAAATAGACTCATTACATACAAAGTGAGACTTTATTTGTTATATTTTTGATGATTATGGCTTACAGCTTGTGAAAACCCCAAAATCAAAATCTCAGCCCATTAGAATATTGTGAAAATGTTTAATATTCTATCTAGGCTCAAAGTGTCAGACTCTAATCAGCTAATTAATCTAAAACACCTGCAAAGGGTTCCTATTTCATACATTAGACACCTTTTCATACATTACACCTTTTCAGTTGAATTACTGAAATAAATAGGCACAATATTCTAATTTTTTGTTGCACCTGGACTTTTTCTGCCCTCCAAGCCAACTTTCTTGTGTCTCCCCTTCCACGTAAAGCAGCCCTCCTCCCATTTGTAACATTCATGTACAGAAACCTCCAGTGGCGTAGCTAAGGAGCTGTGGGCCCCGATGCAAGTTTTACAATGGGCCCCCCAAGCATTCTATGTGTCAGAGGTGCAAGAAGGGGATGGGGAACAGCTTGTTAATGATTACCACTATTCAAAGTATCTATAGAAGTGATTATTATGAGCACAGGACCAATAGAAAGCTAATACTGCAGTTGAGGGAGGGCCGTTAAGAGCCTCTCTGGCCCAAGGGCCCCGATGCGGTTGCAACCTCTGCAATCCCTATTGCTACACCCCTGGCAACCTCTCTCTTTTGTTTACAGGTACCTTGGGCACTAGCTCTCTTCTTCCATATGTTACTTCTCATTAGCAGCCTTCCTTTTCAGTTTGCAGCCTTCTTTTCCATATGAGAAAACACTCTTCCATACCCAGCCGCACCCTTAGGCAGCAGCCACCCAAGGACTGGGCCTTTGTGGCTTTTTCAGAAACCCAGCCCTGTTGATGATCTCAGCAATGAGCTGCTTCTCTGTCCTTTCTAATCAGAAAGATGGGAATGGCTTGGTCCGAGATGTGCTCACCTAGGTATGATACTTAGGGATACTGATTTGCTTATGCTGGTTGTGCTTTCTTAGTGGGCTACTGGAGCCACACGATTATCTGTAAAGAATTGAAAACCAAAAGCTTTTAGTAGTTAAGGAATCTTTCTTATTTGTTATTAACAGCTGCAAGCTAGATGTGTGCCTGAGATGTATAAATATGAACATCCCTGGATCCACATTACATTTGAGGCACATTACTGTCAGCTTGAGAAATAGCCAATTTCCCTTATAGCAACACTTGCCAATCAAGCTGACAGGTGAGCTTCACAACCATCATTACAGACATACAGTGGTTTAATTAAAAAAAAAGGCAATGGAGCTACCTTCCATTTCTAGTCATCCCCATTTCTTCTACTGTGTTCTAAAGGGGGCGTGGAGAGACAATGGTTTACCAAGAACAGATCCCTCTGCAAGCAGTGTGAAAATTCTCTGCTATGACACAGAAGCAACATTCGGTGCAGACACTATGCAGTTACAGATCTCAAGCTCTATTTGCTGCTTTTATCTAGTGCAGCTGATAATAACTTTGGTGACCCTATCTTAAAATCTGACTGCAAGGTGTATAATGCCAAATATATATATAAAAAAATGATCAGATTTTAACGCCGATAGGCGTCGGGAAGGTGGCTCCTCCAGGACCGCCTAATGCCAATCGGCATCAGGTCCTGGGGGTGGAGATTAACGGGGATCGCATGCGCATATCCACTGAGAAAACAAGGGCCGCAATCAGCACAGCGCTGCGATCTAGTGCAGCACTGTACAGGGGGACAGCTCTGTCACTGAGCTGTCCCTGGTTATTAGGTGCGTGTAAGCCTGTGGTCGTCAAGAGATTAATTTAGAGTGGCAATACGCTGCACAATTTACTTCAATGGAGTAATGGATTTCCAGCTGTGGACATTACTTCTTGCCAGGAAAAGCCAGATGGCTTGCCCTGCGACTTAAAGTGGGGATCTGCAACAAACTGAGTGCTTGAAACAAACAGCATGGTTGTTCCTTATAGCCTGTGGTGTTATGACCATTGTTTGGCAATCTACAAAGTTGGCAATCTACAAACTTTAATATGGCAATCACAATGATACATAATTGCAAAATGATGATTCTTTATCAATCATTTAAAGATAATATGTACTCCAAAATTCTTACAATAGAAAGCACACCATTCTATTCCTTATGTTCTCCTGGGCCCCTTTTTCCTCCCTGCTGAGATCCTGGCTTGTAATTGCCAGTTTTAGGCAGTGTTTACAAACAAAAAACATGGCTAATCAGCATGTGACCGGCTCAGAGAAGCTCAGTTTGTGACTCATACAGAGCCTGGAGGGGGCCTGGAGAGGGTGTGCATAACTTCTATCCTATCACAGAAGAGCAGCACATTCCTGCCTGAGCCGACAAAGCCGGCAAAGGAAAGAAGATTAGATTAGGTAACAGAGATAATACAGCCACTGTGCAACTAGGAAAGGCTGCAGTAAGACAGACCACATTAGAACAGGTATAGGAACTTATAGGATAGAAGAAATAAGGCTGAAAATTTTGTTACAGAGTCTCTTTAAGCTAAATACTGGCAGAGTACTAGTGCTACAACTTACAACAAACTAGCTCAGTGCTCACAAGTAGTGTTGGGCGAACAGTGTTCGCCACTGTTCGGGTTCTGCAGAACATCACCCTGTTCGGGTGATGTTCGAGTTCGGCCGAACACCTCATGGTGTTCGGCCTTTTAAGTTCGGGTTCGCCCCGAACTTCTGTATGCCCCCGAACAGGGCCGAACAGGGCCCCTGTTCGGGCGAACAGGGCCCTGTTCGGCCGAACAGGCCGCAATACGGCCCCCCTATGGGGTCGCAGGCATAAGGGGGGAGCATGCCCCGATCGCGGGGGGGGTCGGAAATTCCCCCCACCCCCTCCGCTAGCGCTCCCCCCTCTGCCCGCTTCCCCATTCAAAAGTTTCAAGAAGTACCTGTATAGCGGATGGCCTGGCAGTGGGCGGCACTGTGGAGTGAGGAGGAGGAGGAGTCCGGAGAGTGACGAGTTGAGGGAGGCCGGGCAGCGGGCGTGAGGTCAGAGAAAGGGCGGAAGTTCCGCCCTTTCGCTGACCTCACGCCCGCTGCCCGGCCTCCCTCAACTCGTCACTCTCCGGACTCCTCCTCCTCCTCACTCCACAGTGCCGCCCACTGCCAGGCCATCCGCTATACAGGTACTTCTTGAAACTTTTGAATGGGGAAGCGGGCAGAGGGGGGAGCGCTAGCGGAGGGGGTGGGGGGAATTTCCGACCCCCCCCGCGATCGGGGCATGCTCCCCCCTTATGCCTGCGACCCCATAGGGCCCCCAAAATAGGGATGTTCGGGAAGTTCGGGGTTCGGCCCGAACATGCCGAACATCTCGGCCATGTTCGGCGAACTTTCCCGAACCCGAACATCCAGGTGTTCGCCCATCACTACTCACAAGGTAAACCAATAAAATCCTAAAAGTTCACAGTTCCCAATAATTCAAGCAGAGCGCTCCCCTCTAGGTGTTTTAACTAGCATACAGTACAGATAAAGGCAATAGGGGGTTCATATAGCACTGCATGCATGCAATAATGTGTTAGCAAGTTTGTGCCAACTGACTCGGAGTACTAGAGAGGATCATAATCTACTAATCACTATTATGCAGATTTCGCATACATTTTCACAATTATGGACATATGTAATTATGATTTTGACATTCAACTGATTTTGTGTAATACATTTGTAATTTTGCATAATTTTTACGTACCTTTGTGCCAATTTTAGTGGCTAATAGCAAAGACCCCATAAATGCTATAGTCACCAAAATGTTCAAAAAGACACTGTAGTTTTTGTGTAGTTTTTGAGAAAATCAATTTTAAATATGCAAAGGAAAATGTTTTTTAATCTTATAAAATAACAGTTAAAAAAATATTTTTCTTTGCCTTTTTAAAAATGGATTTTCTCAAAAACTACAACTACAACAAAATTAATTACGATTCTACGTGAAATTATTCAATACGATTTTGCATCATAATTGAGAATTATGATGCAAAATTACGATGATGTGAATTTTGTGCTCATTACTACAGAGTGCTATCATTTCCAGAAGATGATCTCTATTCTCTAATATTGGGAAAGAGTGGGGTAAAGGAGGGGGAGAGTGTGGGAGAGATAGGTAATGGAAGAAAAGCAAGTGGGAGAGATAGGTACAGGAAAGGGAGTGAGTGGGAGAGATAGGTAAAGGAGGGGGAGAGTGTAGGAGAGATAGGTAAAGGAAGGAGAGTGAGTGGGAGAGACAGGTAAAGGAAGGAGAGTGAGTGGGAGAGATAGGTAAAGGAAGGAGAGTGAGTGGGAGAGACAGGTAAAGCAAGGGGCGTAAGTGGAAGAGATAAGTAATGGAAGAAAAGCAAGTTGGAGAAATAGGTAAAGGAAAGAGAGTGAGTGGGAGAGATAGGTAAAGAAAGGAGGGTGAATGGGAGAGATAGGCAAAGGAAGGAGAGTGAGTGGGAGAGATAGGTAAAGGAAAGGAGAGTGAGTTGAAGAGACAGGTAAAGCAAGGGGAGTGAATGGAAGAGATAGGTAAAGGAAGGAAAGTGAGTGGGAGAGACAGGTAAAGGAAGAGAGTGAGTGGGAGAGATAGGTAATGGAAGTAGAGTGAGTGGGAGAGATAGGTAAAGGGAAGATAGTGAGTGGGAGAGATCGGTAAAGGAAGGAGAATGAGTGGGAGAGATAGGTAAAGGAAAGAGAGTGAGTGGAAGAGAAAGGTAAATGAAGGAGAGTGAGTATAAGAGATAGGTAAAGGAAGTGAGTGGGTGGGAGAGATAGGTAAAGGAAGGCGAGTGAGTGGGAGAGATAGGTAAAGGAAGAGAGTGAGTGGCTGGTTAATCAGCACCAGCAATGTTATGGGGTTCATATATAATTTTTAATATTTAATTTATGCAAAATTTGACTTGAATCTCTGGGAATACTTTCCTGGCTAACATTTAGGACTCACTGTAAAATATCTAATCATTATATTACCCTATCTACACTTTTTAACAGTAAACACTGCAGTGTGTTACTGGTAAATAATTAGCACTGCAATATACTGGAGCTGTATCTCTCACAGTAGCCCCTGCCAATGGACTGGCAGGTATAGGGCGAGGACATGTGTTTGCCATGCCAGTGGCCTTGCCTATTGACATTAGAAGAGAAGGCACTTGTTTTGTTACCAGTGCCTCTTCCAATGGTACTGCGTCCTATATTCTGTTAGGAAATCTATTGTTTGCACAAAGAGTTAAATGTTTTTAGACAGTTCTTACCCGGCTCTTATTGAAAACCTGTGATAACACTTATAACTGCTCTGATACTATGTACTTTGTAATTGCCAATTACAGCTATCATGTGACCAAGAGTCTGCTCATTGATCTATAGCTGCAAGTCCTGCTGTCAATTTGAGACAGTGAGATGACAGTGGTGAATGCTGAAACTTGCATGCTCTGAATAAGGAGCTCTGTTTTTAAATAGAGCCACATCTGACAACTACAAATTTGTATAGTTTCAAGACTAAATAACTTCATTATATCTCAAGCCAGTGGTTATAATGAATGAGCATGACGCAAATCTGGGCAATAGAAGCTCCATATGTGTTACCTTCAGTGAAGAGTACATGTCAATCAGTTCTGCACGAGAGACAGCTAGCCAAAGTGCAAAAGTAAAGTGAGTTTCCCTGTTGGTGTTTGAAGCCCCCCATCACTTTAAAAACAATAGAGAGGGTACTGAGGTTGCAAAAGAACAGCTAAAATATACATGTTACTTTAACAGCCTTTGTCTTTTAACGATTTAACAGTGAATTTATTTAGAGGCTTGCAAGTGCTCCAGGCCAATTTATTTAGCACATTTTTATTTCTTGTCTGTTACATTTCCTTGCTACCAATTATAACTGATGTAAAGTGTATTTATGGCCACTGAGAAAATAACAGAGGACTTCTGTCTTCAGTTTCTATAGCCTCTGCTAGCAGAGAGAAATCTTAGCATTCCAAGAATTTACAGCACAACGAGTTTTGCCTGCTAAAGTCAAAAGCAGTGAACTGTCTCAAACAAGATAATTCCTTTGAAGCTGTTAATGGGTTAAACCACTAATAATCCTGACTTGCAGTTTTCACTGGAAGTAGCACAAATGTGGTTTTATTGTACATTCTAAGTTTCTTCATCATAACATGGTACATCTTAATGTATCACCACATATCCCCTAATCAATTCTATTGCAAACTATTTCAGTTGTGGCAAAGAATCCACATACCTATGGTAATCTATGCCGTGCCACATGATCCATTATTGATCTGGTCACATGATCACATTTCCTATGTTTGAGACAGCTAATTTGGTAACTGTGTTTCACTAAGGATTTGGGTGCCACTACAGACCGCAATATTTATTACAGCTATAGCAGCGCTCACTGTGCTGGCTATAGCCGAATTACAATAAAACAGCGTAATTCCAGTGGCAGCAATAGCCATGCTATGAACTACATTGGGAAATAATAATTTGCCTGTGTCTCTGCGTCTCATGTCCCTGTGTCAGTGCTTTTGTACTACTGCGCACCTGCCGCACTGACAGCCATTGGGACAGGATGAGGACACACCTGGCGGGCGTGTGTGCGCGTGCGCTGACATGCGGCGGTGACAGACCTAGAGCCCATTTTAAAACGGGTTTAGGTCGACAAGTGGGTAAATGAAAGATTAGGCTGTCAGTTGGGGAATATACTGTATATTTACAATAGCTAGGAGAATAGCTAATGCAGGGAGCACCACATTTATCCTCTTCCTGCATCTAAATTGAGGATGAGCAGAAATTATGCCTATGCGTAATTAGGCATTATAATTTGCATTTATGCATCATAATCGTGATGTGAAATTTTGGGGAAAAGTGTAATTCATTTTGTATGTAATTGTAAGCATGCGTAATTTACGCGTTATTTCGTGCTGAATGTGGCAGTGAATAGCAGAGCCCCCATGTATGCTATTGCTACCAAAATTGCTACATATGTTAAGGAGGATAGTGGGTACAAATCAAAAAACATTTCTAAAAAGACCTTGTAGTTTTTGAGAAAATCGATTTTAAAATTACAAAGAAAAATGGTTTTTAAACTGTGATTTTTCTGAGTTTAAAAAACTGTTTTCTTTGCATTTTTAAAACCGATTTAATCAAAAACTACAAAGTGTTTTTGAAAATTATGTGAATAACAACTATTAGCGGTAAAATAGAGGGCACTTCACAGTTTATAACATGGGTGCCCATGGAAGCACCCATATTGCTGCTTTGTCAACTTTGGGCCAGGACACTATCTGCATGGGCTTTCTGTGCTCTCCTTAAGTTTGAGTGGGATAACTGTGAACACTCAAATAGGTTCATTGGTTCTCTACAAAAATTGGTTGTCATTAAACTATGGCAGGGATTACATCGTGAAGGACAGTTAGTGACATGACTATGTAATCTGTGAAGTGTTGTGGAAGATGTCTGTGCTATAGTTATGTATCCTAAAATCTACTATTTACCTATGTGTAGCACATAATGCTTAATATGGTGAAGATTTTTTTTTGATGGGTAAAATAACATCATAGATTGTAAATATCAGTTCACAGGTTCTTGTTTTACACTTCAAATGTGAAAAGTGGGTTGCTATTTTTAAAAATTACAGTTGAATCCATTGAGCAATGTGTCGGGCTGGATGAATGGCTTACTAGGAAGCCAGATCTGTTTTGACAAGCAAGAAATTGAAGAAACAATGTGTCACTACGGACAGTATCACATCTACTTCATGCTGGATTGTTATTTGTAGAGATTGTTTTGTAATATTGCTACTGATGTTTAAAGCAATGTTATCATTTAAAGTTTATGTTCAGTCATTCACAAATACATTTCATATGAATCAGCGGAAATAGACCAGTACAGCGCAGTACTGTAGACTAAAGCTCCAGTTCCACTTGAACAGCAGAAGGCTAAAAAACTAATTACAGCATCATCAAACAAGAAAGAAAACTGGGAAATATGACATAAAGCCTTGGAAAAGATCATAAGCTTGTATTTAGGAACTACAGAATTTTTAAGTTGCAGTACATTGCTACAATACATCCAACAATTTATATAACCAAAGAGAACTATAGAGAACAGGTTAATAAAACAAAAGTCTAGAGCATAGCTTTTATCCAGCATAGCAACGCCTGGCTCCATCGGAGTATCTGACTATGAACAAGACACTCCTATTCACATTAGGTCTTTGTATTCCCTGGTATCTTCAAAGTCATAACAAGAGGTCCTTAGTTTGATGTAGAGTTCTATCTTGTCCTGAGAATTCAGAATTATCTCTTCCATATCTGCAATTCTGTTAACTCTATCCAACCATTTAGTAATAGAAGGGGGTTTATCTAACTTTCACATTAAAGGGATCATTGGCTGCCTGAGTAGTTAGCAAGGTGAATAATATAAGAATAGCGCGCTTGTTAATTTCAATAGGATAAGGGACCAAGTGTAGCAAAAAACTGGAGTGAAATGTATGGATATGGAGAAGATTTTCTGTGCCTAAAACTGGACATCCTTCCAAAATGTCTGTACTTTTCAGAAGGACCAGAACATTTGATACAATCCTGCACCAGATAGACTGCACCCAGCAGTTATCATTAGGCATCAGCTTAGCTTTATGAAGTCTTGCAGGCATTTTACACCAATTAGAAATAATGTTATATCCTAGCTCCTGAGTATTGACATTAAGAGAACCCTTACAAATAACTGTGAAATCTTTTTCCCACTGCGTCATTTGAATTTCTAACAGCTTATCCCATTTTTGCTAAAAGGGGAGTTTGTTGAGGAGCCTACACTAGACAGCAGATTATACAACCAGATTATATCTCACAGGGTATAAACTCAAACTCAGATAGAGGTTTAGAAACCACACAATTTCTAGCAGGAGCTTGTACAAACGATGCAGCTTAGCTGATCTAAAGTTTTGCAGCTGTCAGCCACACTCATGTCTTAATTTATAAGGAAAGATGGGTCTACCCCAGGTCCGAAACTTGGATTGTTTGGCACTTGGGTTACGTGACCTCGCTGGGCGCAGCCCTTTGTCCACTCCTCTTTTCCCCGCCTACTGACATGCGCAGAGCGTCTCTATAGACGCCGGGCATGGTATTTAAGCTGGCCATCGCCATTACACGGTGCACTCCCACCTTTGCAGCTTGCTACAGTCATTGCTTTTCAGCCATTGGGATCGTAAGTACATTGTTTTTATCTTGTAGACATTATTACTGTGGACTTCGTTGTTTAAAAACCATACAGCATTGGCTGTGAACCTCATTATGCTCCCTGTCTATATAGTGGCTCAATTTGCCCTATCTACATTACTGCGTTGTCCGGTGTAGTGGTGTTATTGTCTGTTTGTCCTTTTGCAGTTTTTTTACTTTAGGTGCTATGATTGGCCCTTGTTATATACTTGTTATATACTTTAGGACTGTGACTTCAGCAGCTTTATTAACAGTAGTCATTGAGAATTATATTGACTGTTTCTTTAGAGCATTTTTGCCTTAAGGGTAGCCTGTGTTTGACCACATGTACTTATTGCTGTCATGTTTGTTAAAGGTGTAAGTCTACATCTGGTTGGTTCAGATGTTTTTTGCTTCCTTGGTGTCCTAAATGTGCAGTATCCACAGCATTGGCAGGTATGTGGAATTGTTTTTATTATCTTTGATCTCTTTTCCTTCTCTATGTGCCTTTTTCCTCTAGTGATGAGGTCGATATTTATAGACCTTGGGTGTGTCACTAATTGATATTCTCAAACTTTTCCCCTGTACTATGGCATATACAGTGGACTGATATTTACTAGTCCCTAAGGCTGTAGCGATATGCCTCTCCTCACTCTTAATGTTGCTCTGTTTGACACCGACATCTCTCTTTTTCTTATTGGCAAGTGTGGAGGTCTGTCGATATGAGACCTGGTGTCCACACAGTGTCACTATTTTCAACTTTGGGTTATTTCTCTGTGAGGTGTTGGTTATACTTTTTATGTATTTTTTAATGTCATTAATATATATCTATTTATATGCTCTTTTTGTAGACAGTGCTCTCTGCAACTGGCCTGATGAAGGGCCTTCTGTGCCCGAAACGAGCGTGTCATTGCCTTTTCTAAAATTGCACCTAGTTTATAACTAAAGCCGATGTCTGCATTGTAAATTCTGTTTTGGATATACCCACAAGGAACCTCTAACAGAGAATGTTTTACTCTTTTTATGTCTGTGTCAATAAAGTTTTGATATTTTTGCATTGAAAAGCTACAGCCCGTATTTTTTCAATTTACAAGGTCCTTTCTATATATGTGAAGTTCCAATAGGGGAAAGTGGACTACCCCATATAAAGGACTACAAGGTTTTCTCTTTTTCCCTTTGTGTAAAAAGACTATACTCCCAACTATATATACAACTTGGGTGAGAGGGCCAGAAACCAAGGATATTAATTTTGATATCAGAAGCTGGTGGAAGGTCTACAATGAGGCAGCAACAAAAGGGTAATTGGGATGCTTAGGGACCCCAGACCAAAATTGAACCATGGCAGGTAACTTTAAACTGATATTAGAGAGAGACTGCTCTACCTGCTCCTATCTTTTAGAAGTACCACTCCAATATTTTGCTCAGTGATTAATCCTGTTGGTAGGTATACAATACCAGAAAACCCATTACACCTCTAGTTTTGCTCATAGATAAAGTGGTTAGTTTTATCCAAGCCAAGCCAGTCAGTATCTCCATATATAATTAATGATATGGAATTGGAATGGGAGGAAATATTTCTTTGGTATGGCTACAGGGATAGCCTGACTAACATACAGAAATCTCGGTAAGGCACTCATTAGAAACCATATGACCAAACCAGTAGATGCCATCTGTTTACCAAACACAATGTGTCATCATCATGTATAGTAGACCTCTAAAGTTTTTTTTAATGCCTGCTACCTAGTGGAAGAGGTACCAGTAGAAGAGTCCCAATAAGGGTTCAATGGTAAGTTATGATCCTTCCTAATACAAGCATACCTCTTTGAAAGCGCTTGAGTTTACTCACAATATTCTGGAAAAAGTTAACCTGCTTGTCATTAGGGCAATAAACATTAGCTAATGTGATATCTCTAGCATGTGCTACCCCATGCACAAACAAGTAACTTCCCTCTGGGTCCTGCAATTGGTTGAACATCTTGAAGTCTGTAGAGTGATGGACCATCCAGGGGAAAAGGAGCAGAGAAACATAAAGGGAAATGCTTATCATAAAATGCAAAAATGTGTCTCCTAGCTAAAACCAAAGGTAGCACTTTCACATCTAAGGTAATCCAAGAACATGGACCCTTTTTCCAGAATATTAAGGCCATTTGTGTTCATAGATACAAATTTCCAATCAGCAGAAGCGTGCATGTTTCAAAGACATATTTAACATATAGAGCAACGGGATCAAGTAGCTTAAAGGACAAGTGTAGTGAAAGAGATATGGAGGCTAGGAAAAAGACAAGTGAGGATGCACACTTCCAAATTTATGAGTTCAATAGTAATCAATTAAAATGATTCTGGGTGCTGCATCATAAATAACAATGAACCATACATACACAATAAAATATGCACACCATGCAATTTTGGCTGCAAAAAGGGAGTATTTTGAGTATTCTTAAGAAGGTATTTCCCAGATTTTATCAGCATGTGGACTGTAAAACCAGAGGAGAAAACACCTTGGATCATGTCTATACAAACATAAAAGGTGTCTATAAAATCACCCCACGCCCCCAACTGGGACAGTCTGACCATCTATCTTTGTTTCTTATTCCCGCATACAAAGCCATTATCAACACTGCTAAACCAATTAGCAAGTCTGTTAAAGTCTGGCCTGAGACTGCCGTCTCTCAGCTCCAAGATTGCTTTGAAAATACAAATTGGGATATTTTCTTTCATGAAACAGACCTGGAGACGAGTACTTCCTCTGTATTGTCATATGTTAATTTCTGTGTGGACACCATCACTGTCAACAAAAGAATTACGGTTTACCCAAATCATAAACCATGGATAACAAAAGAACTCAAGAACCTTCTAAAGAATAGAAACAAAGCTTTTAAAATACAGGACAAAGAAGCATATTCTTCAGCCAGAGCAAGTCTGAAAAAAGGCATACGAAATGTAAAACTTAAATACAAAGGATTGAGGAAAACTTTGATAATGACTCAAACCCAAAGAGGATGTGGCAAAGCATTCAACTATTCACAGATTACAAAAAGAAGAATAGCACTCAATATACACTGGACAATAACATCCCCAGCCTAGCAGAGGAACTTAACAACTTCTTTGCTAGATTTGAAAAAGACAACAATCGGCCTCCAGTCAACTTTGGGCCCACTACAGACTCACAGCCTTTAATCCTTCACATACATGAAGTGCAGAAAGCACTCACAAATATCAACACCAGGAAAGCTGCAGGTCCTGATGGTGTGCAAGGACGTGTGCTCCAGGCCTGTGCTGGTCAACTAGCGAAAGTTTTTACACAAATATTCAACCTCTCTCTGTTCTTGGGTGTAATCCCATCATGCCTTAAATCTACAACCATTGTGCCAGTCCCAAAAAATCCTAGGATAACCTGTCTTAATGATTATCGACCAGTTGCTCTAACCCCTGTCATCACCAAGTGCTTTGAACGACTGGTAGCCACACACATCAAGGCCTCCATCCCAGCAAATCTAGATCAACACCAGTTTGCTTACTGAACAAATAGATCGACTGAGGATGCCATCTGTGTAGCTCTCCATGCTGCCCTCTCACACCTGGAAAAGCCCAACTCCTATGTTAGGATGCTCTTTGTTGACTACAGCTCAGCATTTAACACCATTGTACCTAGCCAGCTGACCAACAAACTCCATGCACTAGGTCTTGCTCCCTCCATATGTACTTGGTTATTGGACTTCCTTACTAATCGCCCTCAAACTGTCAGACTAGGAAAACAGACATCCTCCACCCTTACCCTGAGCACTGGCGTGCCACAGGGCTGTGTATTAAGCCCTCTCCTCTATGCACTTTTCACCCATGACTGCCAGCCTATCCATACCTCAAACATAATTGTTAAGTTTGCAGATGATACGACTGTCATTGGGCTTATATCAGACAATGAGGAAGTTGCATACAGAGAAGAAGTTAGGAACCTGACTGCATGGTGCGACATTAACAACCTGTTATTAAATACAAAGAAGACCAAAGAAATTATTCTGGACTTTAGGACCACCAAAAAGACCACCCACCTACCGCTAATGATCAATGCAGAGGCTGTCGAGAGAGTTTCCAGCTTCAAAGTTTTGGGGGTCACCATCGCAGAGAACCTGTCCTGGGCTGACAAAGCTTTAGCTCTAACTGGCAAAGCACAACAACGCCTCTACTTTCTGAGAAAACTAAGGAGCGCTAACCTCCCACAGAAGCTGTTGGTTAATTTCTACAGATGCACTATAGAAAACGTTCTGACCAATTGCATGACGGCCTGGTACAACAGCTGCACGAAGGCTACTAGAGAAGCCCTGCAGCGAGTTGTTAAAACAGCAGAAGCCATTATTGGCACTGAACTACCATCACTGGAACTTTTGTATAATACTCGCAGCGTGAGAAGGGCCAAAAACATTATCAAGGACAACACTCACCCTGGAAATGCCCTGTTTGAGCTCCTTCCATCAGGTAAACGTTTTAGATCAATCCGCACACACACAAACAGACGGAAAGACAGCTTTTTCCCATCCGCCATAAACTTGATGAACTCTGAATGCTCTCTGAAATAATTAACACCGTGTACAAATTGTTTAAACATCTGTAATACCTGGCATACTTGTATAATTCTTTCCCTTCCTTGTTACTATCACTATGTTCCCTATATGCACCGTGGGGTTGTCATGAAAAGTAATTTCGTTGTGTTACACAATGACAATAAAGTGAATTGAAATTGAAATTGAAAAGATATAACACGGGCTACACAATCAGTCAGATGGACTATACAATCAAAATTGTGTATAAATGTAACGATCGGTGTAACACAGAGAGGGTCTGATTACCGGTGATCTGCAGTATCACCGAGAATGCAGAATATACCCGATTATTGATGATCTGCAGTATCACCGATTATCAGATATATCTACTAACCTCTGGACACCTGAGATGAGAGTGTTTGGTGCAACAGTAATACTTTGAGGAAAGAATGGGAGCAAGACAGTAGGATCTACTGTAAAGGGTTAGCTTCCTTCCACAAGCCTGCTGCTCCCCAAGGGGTGGAGCCAGGCTGAGACAGTGGGAAGAACAGAACGTGAGTGACACCAGTGGTGGAGTGTCACTGACAGATCTGTGAACTATCTCCTAACAGGGGAGATAGTTCTCGAGGTCGGACAATCCAGGTCGTAAACACACGGACAGATAAAGTACAGAGACAGTAGGCAGATACAGAATCCAGAGACTAGCCAGGTTTCGGCAACAGAGAATCAGAAAGACAAGGTACAAAATCAGAGATCAGGAGAATGGTCAGGAATGCAGAAGGTCATAACAGATAATCAACAATGCCTAAGCTTGAGTGTGAGCTCCAAGATTCTCACACTCCAGGAACTAAACTAGATAATACAAATAATGCAGATGGTACAGAAATCCTAGACTAAGGTGTGAGTTCCATGGCCGTCAACACCTTGGAAACTGGTCTAGATAACAATACAGATAGTAACAGAATTCCTAGGCTAAGGTGTGAGCTCCGTGATCATCAACACCTTTGGAAACTGACTAATACACACAGATACTGACAAGATCTGAGTGCTACCACATAGTGATCGCAACGCCAGACACCAGAGAAATGACCAGCACCCAGTATATATACGCCAGCGCTCTCCAGCGCCTCCCCTAAGTGCTGGACCAATGAAAGTTGCTGCAATTGTCAGCTGACCGGCCTGGTCAGCTGACCCTCCTCTGACTGCCATAAAGGCCTTGCCTCTCTGCGCGCGCGCGCGTCCTCCTAAACCAGTGTGGACTATCAGTCCCAGCCACACCAGTCATGTGTTGTAATGTTTCTGCTGTATTAGATGCGGAATCCGCCGCCACGCTGTCTGGGCGTGCGGCGTTTCCTCCGCATACCGCCTTACTGAGAGAAGTAGACCTATGCGAGCAACTAGCCGCATTGGACGCGGAATCCGCTGCCCTGTAGTTAGAGCATGCGGCTCTTTCTCCGCGCTCCGACTGCGCCCCAACAGCCATGTCAAACGCGGAATCAGCCGCCTCACCTTGAGCACTGGCGGCGGCTTTTCCGCGTTTTCTCACAATAAAATACAATATAGGGTACATAAATACAGCAATGTCCACATTTAAATACAAACATATGCAAAAATCAGGAAAAAATCTGAACCAATATGCCTATAGAGATGCAGCATGTATGGGCAATCTGAGTCAAATATCCATCTGTGGGCACATTGCATGTAAAAAGTTCTTAGGAAAATCAAATACAATTGATTTGAAGCATATCAGATAGTTCAACACAGCGTGGTGAAGGGGCAAGGGGCAAACCCCGCCAAGTATTATCCAGACAGACGGCGTTGTTTCAAACAACAGAGTGTTTTTTTCTCAATGGGTGCAAGCAGATGCGGCAAACTGAAGCAGTGATGGCGGCGGATATCTGATATGCTTCATACCAATTGCATTTGATTTTCCTATAAGCCCAAACAAAGTCTACAAGTTGGTCTCTCAGTCTGCCCAGCAGCTTGATGAATAAAGTGGTTAAAGCTGGGGTAGCCTGGTCTGTTATGGCGGACCAGACTCCAGCATACCATGCATGCACTCCTATATTGCAACGTCTGCCACGGTTGTCTAAAGCTTCCAAATGACGATTGTGCTCTATAAGTCTCTCATTATGCAGCCTTGATAAGAAATCATAAATAGGTATCCCCAGATTGCGAGCGGAAAAGCTTTGTTAAGTTGCAGCCCAGCTGCATCTAGTATTCCTAGGAATCTGGGTATTGTTCTTTTTCTTTGTATTGCTCCCCATCATGGCAGAGAAATCAGTTGGAGCAGTGTCAGGCAGAAGAACAAGAGTTTAAGTCAGAAGCTGTCTCCTTAAGCAGCCATCTTTGTCCAGTGCCCAGCCACACCCCCAGCAGTGGTGTATTTACACAAAAGTATCAAATCCCAGAATCCTTGTTGACTGTAACATGATATTGATTCCTTCTGCTATCTAAAGCTTTACATTTGCTGTTCCTTATGTATAAAAAGATCTGAGCCAGTGATTTGACATAAATATATACCACATGCTGACTATGCTTTACAATCCAACTTTATTAAGTAACTCTCAAGATATTTTTAAATATCTTTTCAATTCAAGAATTGCACACAATTTTTTTGACTGATTGTAACATTTCAAAAGTCGGACTAATGTACCACACACATACAGTATGTTTAGTCTTTCCACAATTTTGAAAAAAAAAGATTAAAAACTCAGAAAAAATTGCTTGGGTATGTACATCAAGAAATTGTCAATCTACCCTACACCATTCAATTTTTATATATAATTTATATAAAAATTGAATGGTGTAGGGTAGATTGACAATTCAACTGTAATGATCTGCTCAGCTGCCTGTGCAGGCAGGCAGCCTTTTGACCGTTGTTCAGGTCTGCATTCTGAAGGTCTCTGGAAGAGAGACCTTTTGTCAGTTTTTCAGCTTGCTGCTGCTGAAGAATTTGCATACGTTTATCATGCAAATTGCCTAGCCACATCCCTTGTAGGCTTGCTCTATATATACCATGTGATATCACAGACCTTCGCTGGTCATAAGGATTTATCTTGTGAAACACTCCGGAGAGTGTCAGCCTTGCTCATTGTTTGAAGATTAGCTTAGAGTAATTCCTGGGACTGCACTAGGCAGGTTTCCCTAGTGCAGTTAGGATTGTATATCTGTTTTGTTTGTCTGTTGTGATTGTCCTGTCCCTGTGGTGATCGACAGGAAGTCGTTCTGATCTTTGTTCTTGGAGTATAGCTGGAGCAGCGGTTGCTACCAGCTATCTCCTCTATCTGTCTTGCCTGGATCGCACTCGCCTAGCGCTAGTGCTGTGGATCCGTCTGATCTCCATCTCTCTGTCTCCCTGGATCGCACTGGCCTCTTTTCGCTAGTGCTGTGGATCCTATCTCTCGCTTGTTCCTGTTTTCGTGTGTCTGTATTGTCTGCTACGAACGCTTGCTGGAGGCTCGGTGAGGTAACCGTTAAGCAAGCGCTCGCGTCCTCTGTTTCATGTTTGTCTGTCGGTGGTTAGTTAGGCGTGCTTGTCTCTATTGTGCTTATCACGTGGAGACCACGCACAAACGCGTGCACTGTTGCGAATGAGTTCGGTGTTCGCGTTTAGCTAGCGTTTGTTATTTTCCTTATCTTCTCATTGTATGATTTGCTGTGCCTTTGCTACTCTCGTGCTCTGCCTTGCTGTAGCCTTGTGTCACGTCTGACGATCGCTCCTCTCGCAATCGCGTTCCTACTTCATATCTGCTGTGGTGTGTGCACCGTCGCAGGTTGGCGACTAGTTTGGTGCACACACATACAATCTGTCTCTGTGCTCATTCTCAATCGCCTCTCTTGCGATTGCGTTTCTTCCCTTCGTACAATTCCTGTCTGGCGTGTGTGGTAGGGCAGAGGAGCTGTTCCTTTGCACTCCACAGCTCCACCTGCCGACAGGAATTTCCCTCTACAGGTGCATTGCACCTTCTGCTGGGTTTCCTCAAATTATACGCTTGTGGAGGATTTCCGCAGTGTCAGCGCACGCCTTGTGCGCTGATCACGGAGAGAATTCCACAATCGTTACACCAACATTCCCAATCTTCTTGTATCAAATAAAAATTAGAAATTCCATCTGATTTCTCGAACAAATGAAAAAAAAATGCTTTACATTTTTCTGTACAACCGATCGTTTTTATCAAATTGTCATAAAATTGGATCATTTTGTTGTATGGTGTGTGGCCTTTTTTTACACTTTTAGGCCTCATTCACACCTAACAATGAAAACGTAAATGCAAGAATTTTGCGTTTTTATGCGCTGTTTCTCTCCCCTCCCGGCGCGCCACTGCGCGCTGAATTTTTTTGAAAAAGGGCTTGTATAAGCGCTTTGCCAGAGTGGTTTTGAGATTCACTGCCTGACGCAAGTCAAGCCCCAAAAATGGTACAGGCACCACTTTTCTGAATGCACAGCGCACGAACCACGCTGATATGAACCTTCTCATAAAGATTCATTGCACAAGCATTTTGTGGGTGATTTTAAAAATCACCTGCGCTTGAAAAAAGGCCAAAAACGCCCCTAGTGTGAAACGAGCCCAAACAGACATATTAAAATTACCACAGTAGTTTATGCTACAGAAAGTTGCTTAGTGTAGCTGCACGTCACATTACAAAGTAATCTAGACCCTTCTTTACTGCATTGCTGTATATCTTATACAAAAATTTAAAAATTTGAATAAAATCTTTAAAACACAGAGCTATCTAGACCCTGAATTAGAAACCAAAAGCTTACAATTTGCTATCCCTCAGCTTAGTATCCTATCTAAGTGATGATGTCTGATTTCTGAGTAGTCATTTTTTGTATTCTCTGATTGGCCAAATGCTTCAGAGACAAGCGATTGGGCTAAAATTACCGAGTTGCAGTAATGCAGTATTTCTGCAGAAATCCGATTTCCGTTTTCTGATCAGAAATGGTGATTTCCAATCACAAATGCGGAAATTTAATTTCCACAGAATCCAAATTAGCATCCCTAGTAATTGACACAAACCATAAACTCAAAAGCTGTTTTTTGAACACTATTATGCTACCCATACTCTTGGAGATCAGCTAAACAATAAATATTTTCCCATTATTGATCCATACCTGTTCTGCTTCTTTGTTGAAACATAAGTAAATAGAAAAGATTTCAGTAAAAATCTTGTGTAAGATTGCTCACATCACCAGCGCCACCACCTTTGTATGATGCAGTGCAAAGCAATGGGCACCTCAATCATGTACTGCCATCACCAATGACCTTCATATACTCCTTGCACTTGTTAGGAGATAAGGAATGAACACACGCCCAATCAACATTCAATTGATAAAACAACCAAACACTAATCAAGATATATTGTACTAAAATAATGGGGTTGATTCACAAAGGTATTAGTGAATTTATCAACTTAACTGTAAGGAGTGCTAATGCATGAGATAAACAAATAAGGAAAGATAATTCATGAGATAAATAGATAAGGAGAGCTAAACCATGAGTTATGTCAAATAAGGAGAGCTAAACCATGCGTTATGTCAAAAAAGGAGAGCTAAACCATGAGTTATGTTAAAGAGACTCTGTAACAAAATTTTCAGCCTTATTTCTTCTATCCTATAAAATTTAATATGAATAAAACTGAACTAATAGTCTTTCCACCATCCCTGTCCACCTCTTTGCCTGATATTACAATAAATGTTAACAACATGTCTATAACTTCAGTTCCCAAAGCACGGTGCTTAGGGGTAATATTTGATTCTTCTCTCTCATTTATTCCTCACATTAACTCCCTAACCAGCTCCTGTCATCTCCAACTCAAAAACATAGCACGTATCCAACCTTTTCTCTCCCATGACACAACCAAAATGTTAGTACATGCTCTTGTTATATCTCGATTGGACTATTGCAATATATTGCTTGGTGGACTTCCAACTAATCGACTAGCACCGCTCAATTCCGTACTGAACTCTGCTGCTCGACTCATTCATCTCTCCTCTCGCTCTTCCTCTGCTGTTCCTCTCTGTCAAGCTCTTCATTGGCTACCAATTAACCAGAGGTTTCAGTTCAAACTCTTAAAGTGGATCCGAGATGAACTTTTACTCCTTACATAATTGTGTTCCTTACATATAGTTTATAGGGCATTCCTCAAGCCAAATACTTGTTTTGTTTTGTTTTAATACTCTAATTCCCTATAAACTAAACAAGCCACACCCACAGCTTCTCCAGAGTGCCTTGGCGCTTGCAAGGGATTGTGGGATTTCAGTCTGGGCAGGTGAAAAAGGTGTTACTAGCTATAGATTTCAGAGGCAGAGTTTTCACAATCTGAGAGCTGCAGTGCAGATACAGATCAGTTGCCTGTGTAATGGAGGAGATAAGAGTGGAGTTTTCACAGAATATGCAGATTAGCATGCCTAGATACAGATAAGCTTGCCTGTGTGTGTAATTGTGTAATAGTGACAAGCAGAAAACATGTCTGCTCCCATTGTATCACAGGAAAAAATATTAATATACTGTTGAAACGGTTTGAAGATAGATTTGCTATGTAAACTATCTAAACTTTAGATAAGATATATAGACAAGTCACTTGTTATAGTTAGTTTTTCATCTCGGATCCGCTTTAACCCTAACCTACAAAGCTCTCCACAATCTCTCTCCCCTGTACATCTCCTCACTAGTCTCCAGATACCAACCCAACCGCAATCTCAGATCTGCACACGAGCTTCTTTTATCCTCTTCTACAATTACCTCCTCACATTCACGTGCACAAGACTTCTCACGTGCCTCACCCCTTCTCTGGAATGCCCTTCCACAGCACAACCGCCACTCTCCCACCTTTGAAATCTTTAAACGCTCCCTCAAAACCCACCTTTTCCGACAAGCATGTTCTGTAACTTAGGCCATGCACCCACTAAATAACCTAATTACGCACTGCCTGTACATATACTGTATATTTCCCCCACCTCTTGTTTCCACCCCATTCCTTTAGATTGTAAGCTCGCAAGGGTAGGGCTCTCACCCTTTTGTGTCATGGAATGTTATTAATTTAATTGCTTGCACTCTGTTAGACATTTATACATTGTAGTCATCATGTTAAATTTCCTATTGTAATCAGCAGTTCTGTATTTTGTATCAGTGTTCATATTTGATGTATATCATTTTCTGTATCATTGTGTATCCCTTGTTTGTTTTCTTACATTTTACAGCGCCACAAAATATGTTGGTGCTTTATAAATAAATAAATAATAATAATAATAATACGTTTCTATACCTGTTCTAATGTGGTGTGTCTTACTGCAGCCTTTCCTAATTGCACAGTGGCTGTATTATCTCAGTTTTATAATCTAATCTTCTCTCTTCTGTCATCTTTGTCGGGCTCAGGCACTCAGGCTGGAATGTGCTGCTCTGTTTGTGATAGGATAGAAGCTATACACACCCTCTCCACACCCCCTGCAGCTTTGTGTGACTCACAGAGTGAGCTCCTCTGAGCCTATCACAAGCTGGTAACAGCCATGTCTTTTGTTTGTAAACACTGCCTAAAACTGTCAATTACAAGCCAGGATTGCAGCAGGGAGTGGCAGAAACAGCACAGAGGGGCCCAGGAGAACATAATGAATAGAATGGTATGCTTAATATTGTAAGAATTTTAGAGTACAGATTATCTTTAAATTAGGAGAGCTATACCATGAGTTATGTCAAATAAGGAGAGCTAAACCATGCATGATGTAAAAAAGGAGAGCTAAACCATGAGTTATGTTAAATAAGGAGAGCTATACCAGGAGTTATGTCAAATAAGGAGAGCTAAACCATGCATTATGTCAAATAAGGAGAGCTAAACCATGAGTTATTTCAGATAAGGATAGCTAAACCATGAGTTATGTCAAATAAAGAGAGCTAAACCATGAGTTATGTCAAATAAGGAGAGCTAAACCATGAGTTATGTCAAATAAGGAGAGCTAAACCATGAGATAAGTTAGATAAGGAGAGCTAAATCTTGTGTTAAATTAGATAAGGAGAGGCAAATCATGAGTTAAGTCATTTAAGGAGAGATAAATTGTGAGTTAATAAGTAATGTGAGATAATTTAACAGAAAAGTTTGGTCAGTGTATGGTGTATGGCCACATTTGGAGGAATTCATAGTTCAATTTACAGTTTTAAGACACACAGAAATCATGCAATAAGATATTCAAATATTCTCTAGCTTATTATGTAAGATGTTTGCTTCTCTCACAGTTTCAGGGTGTGATTGTCCTTGGGCAAATGTCTTGCTGGGATTACAGCCTGAGAGCTGTTTTGTGAAGTGAGAAATTGCAACTATTCTTTGCTGACTCACAACCTAACGGGTTCTTATTGGGATAAATGGTATTTCATCTTCAATGTTGTATCAAAAGACAATGGGCCTGATTCAGAAAGTGGTGCAAACTGTTTAGCACGAGTGTGCTAAACAGTTAGCACGTGAAGTGCCGTTCGTGGACTTTTGCGCGCGCAAAGTGCCGCAATTCGCGCGAATCGCAAGACTTTGCACGCGCAAAAGTCGCAAACGGCACTTCACGTGCTAACTGTTTAGCACACCCGTGCTAAACAGTTTGCACCGCTTTGTGAATCAGGCCCATTGTATTCAACATACAGAAAAGTGCAAGAGGCAATCCTTGTGGCTGTTTGTAGCCAAGTTTGGTCAAAAATATAATCATTGGCAAAGCAGAATTTCTGTAAGTGCATAAACAAAAATACAGTAGTAATTTAGCAACAGACCATAACAATTTTAGGAACAAAGGACCTCTTATCTAAATGACATAAGGACCCTTTTATCTGAATGAAATTTCTGAGCAGACTAGATGATTGCTTCTTGATTAGAAGATAATGCTTGAAAAGTGTTGGACCAGACTATAGACATGGAATAATTTTCTAGCTTATTTACAGCTAACCTGAACTCAAAACTTCCTCTCTGCTCTAATAGATAAGCAGCAGCGTAATAACCTTAAAATGTTGAACCTTAGCCTTAAAAAAAAACCTTAAATAACGTAAAAAAAAAACATTTCTTTGTTACAGCTGTTACAAATTCTGCAATAGATCTGCAGTATGTCTACTTCCTGCTTTCATGGAAGCAGACATATTGTTAACATCTTGTCCTGCCGAGCCCCACCAAGGTGATGACTTTGCTTCTTGGCTTGAAAAAGGGCTAGACGCCCGAAACAGCGGAGCTGTCGCTGATGGATGCTTTGACATCATGCCATTTTAATTAATAAAAGAGCTATTTTTTTTACTGAAGATGATGCTGACTCGTTTGGAACTTTTGCTATTGATATGGTCTGATGTGCACAGACCATAGGGGTCAGAGCACGTCTGATACAATCTCTCCCATTGGTGCTTGCTACACACTGTGGTCTTCTGAGGTAGCCAGCTGACACAGCTCAAATTACATTTGTGATTAGTTGCAAATGAGGGGGAATTAGCAAGCTAAACTCTATAAATGTATACAGGGTGCATTTCTCTCTGCTTTCCATTTTGTGCAAGAGGTCAGGTTCACTTTAAAAGGTGCTAAACGATGCTTTAGTATTAAGCCGCATCAACACACATAGATGCGGCCGCGATGCTCCTTATCAATCGAGCCGCTTATGCGGCTCGATTGATAAGATCCAACAGGACGGATCTTGCTTCCCTGCTCGCTCCCCGCGAGGGGACAATGGCTGGGAATCGAGCGGAAGATAAGCGGCGCCAGCGGGGACGAGCGGAGAATCGTATGCGGCGCACGCGCGGCGAGCTGGGATGCGGCGGGCACGCGCGGGTACACGGAAGAGGCGATCCGGCGGCTAATCGAGCCGCCGGATCGCAGCCTCATCTACGCATGTAGATGAGGCTTTAGAAGGAGAGTGTACAGGAACTAAGTAAGGTAGTATCTAAAGATACAGGAGTCAACAAAAAAAACAGCCAGAGGGGAGAAAAGATCAGGCGTGAGTAAAGATACTGAGATGTAGGCATAAAGGCTCATACACACATCAGACCATAGTCTTTTGAAAATGAAAGATCACAGATCTGTTTTACCCCCTTCCATGTAGTATGAGAGCCATACTCTACACAGTCTATTCTATGGAGCTGAACTCCCCATCAGAAAAAAAACTTTGCAAGATGCTGCACACACAGATGCTGTACAGACACAAAAGATCTGTAGCTGCAAAAGATCTGTTCCTGCCAAAAATCCAACCCTGCAAATTGCAATGATAGTCTATGAGATCTGCAGATCATCATACACACATGATTTAACTGACAGATCTGCAGATCTGAAAATCCAACCTGGTGGATCTGATCTGCAGATGAATGTCAGTTAAATCATGTGTGTACGATGATCTGCAGTTCTCATAGACTATCATTGCAATTTGCAGGGTTGGATTTTTGGCAGGAACAGATCTTCTGCAGCTACAGATCTTTTGTGTCTGTACAGCATCTGTGTGTGCAGCATCTTGCAAAGTTTTTTTTCTGATGGGGAGTTCAGCTCCATAGAATAGACTGTGTAGAGTATGGCTCTCATACTACATGGAAGGGGGTAAAACAGATCTGTGATCTTTCATTTTCAAAAGACTATGGTCTGATGTGTGTATGAGCCTTAAGGTGGGATCAGCCAAGGGCAGATGGCCAGCACTCCAGTAACTGACTTCCACATTTTATTAGCTTCAACAAAAATAAAATCTGGAGAGTTTGTGCAAAAGTAATTTAAGCAAAGTGGTAATCAGATTTTCTTAGATTTAGCTAGAGCCCTAAAGTATCAATCAAGCTTTATTTCAAAACATCCATATTCCTCTCAGTTTAGGTTCCCTTTAAAGCGGACCTGAACTCAGAACTTCCTTTCTGCTCTAAAAGATAAGCAGCAGAATAATAAACTTTAAAGAAAAACATTTCCTTGCTACAGTTGATACAAATCCTGCAATAAATCTGAAGTGTGTCTACTTCCTGCTTTAATGGAAGCAGACATAGGGCTTGATTCACAAAATGGTGCTAACTTACTTTGCACGCCTAAAAGCCCCTTAGCACGCCTAAAGCCATTTAGGGCACGCAAAGTTTAGCCCTGCGCAGTGCGCGCAAAACATCGCATGGAGCGGCGTTTCGGGCGCACCCGGTGCTACGTTTTAGGGGCACCCAGTGCAACATTTTCGTCGCAACCGGTACGACATTTCGCGTGCACCGCACAGCGCTAAACTTTGCGGGCAATCAATAAAAGCTTTGGGCGTGCTAACTGAGTTAGCACCCTTTTGTGAATCGAGCCCATAGGGTTTACAAATTAGCTGCTCTGCCAAGGCAGCCAGCTGGCAGAGCTGAGAGATCAAATTACAGTTGTGATTAGTCACAGATGAGGTGGAATTAGAAAGGCTTAACTCTTTAAGTACATTCAAGGTGCATTTCTCTATGTGCAAGAGTTCAGGTCCACTTTAACCTGAGTGTGGTAGTCCCCTAGGAGGCAGTGACAGTGTGACATTTATGGATTAATTGCATAAAGGTCTCTTGCACACTGCATGCATTTCCGATTCCGATTCCGCTTTTTAATTGGATTTTACCTCCGATTCAGATTTTTGATCTTTACTGCATGCTGCGTTTTTTGATCCGTTTTTCTGTTGAATGTATTCAGGGAAAATCAGAACTGAAAATCGGAAATGGAATCGGAATCAGAATCAGAAAACGGATTTGCAGTGTGCAGGGAGCCAAATACTGTGTAGATTAGTTGATAAGTCCTGGGCTGGCCTAGCAATGGCAGGCCTAAGGGCATAACCACCTAATATGGGAAAAGGGTACCAGATACTCCAGAGTCCCTGCTTCCGCAAAATCTGGGGGACCTACTCCCCATGTCATATATATTTTCTATTTTTTTATGGACTTAGATACCACTGCATAAGGTCTTTGTGATGCTGGGCATACACGGCTCGATTTTGAGCCATTAAGATGTCTCGATAGATAATTTCCGACATGTCCGATCTCCCGCCCAATTGTTTTGCTGCACGATTCCGGATAGCATTGAATGGAAAAAAGATAAGAAAAACTAGCGGAAGATAAGAGAATTGACTGCGGAATAGAGCGGCGGAACGATCGAGCGGGAGAATCGAGTGGCAAAATCGAGCCGTGTATGCCCAGCATAACATTCAGGTTAATAGAACCTCTGTGCGCGTTTTTCATATTTCATGCAAGTCATCTCCACCCCAGCATATTTGTATATATAATGGGTTTAGATAAGTTCTCCAACAATATCAAGTTGTTATAGATAACACAAATCCTACCTAGGGATCTACGGTGTTGAATTACAGTCAAACCAGTTTTTTTTTGCAGCACAATGTATAACCCACTGGAGAAATAACTCATGAGGTCCACACAATTGTCTAACTCACCAGCAATAAGTGATGTTGAGTTCTAATTCAATTGCAATTAGCACCCAGTGGTGCAGCTTGTGATTCTGACAGGCAGCAAAGCTTCAAATAACCATTTATCTTCAATAATATTCCATATCAGCAACAGAAGATGCAAATAGAAAAATGTATGGATTGGATGATAAGATTGATATTAGAGGTGGTCTAAAATAATCTCTCTTGTCTGAAAAAAACCCCCAAAAAACAATTGAATAGGCCCATATTTAGCGTAATTCCTGTTCTGTTATCTTGCCGGCCAAGTCACTAAGTCACATTTCGTCCAAAGCCAACAGACCTTCTCGGTTGGAAGGACACAAGAAAGCCAAGATGAAGTTGACACACCTATCAAAACTAGAACATGCCATGCAGGAGAATAAATTGTTTGAAATCATGTGCAGAATCCCATACTTACTAGGCAAATATGCCAAACATTGGATCTCCAAATTGAAAAAACATACTGTTGATCAAACTTATTATGCACCTGTTCCGAATTTCAAAACTACAATACTGACTTCTTAGCACAGGAGGCATAAGCAGGCGAATACTTCCACATGTCTAAAATGTGAGCCCCATAATAAAGTAGGTGAAGCCATTTAAATAACTACTTTATTCTCTTGTACTTTAGGTATGCATCCAATACTGCTAGTTTACAACACATGGTTTTAAGTTTGATACAGTTATATAATTTAGTTTGCCTATAGCTGTCTTAGGGCTTTATTCACAAAGCGGTGCTAACCTACTTAGCACGTCTAAAGTCTTTAGACGTGCTAACTAGGATGCTAAGTGGGTTAGCACCGGATTTCTCAATCAGATCGCGCGCTAACTTTGCGCGCGCAAAACTTTACACGCGCAAAGTCCTGTGCGCGCTAAGTCCCATAGGCTTTAATGGGCACTTCGCGCGGAGCGCCCTGCGCTCTGTGCAGTGCGTGCTTAAAGTTTTACGCGCATAAAGTTTTGCGCACTTAAAGTTTTACGTGCGAAAAGCTCGTTTAGACGTGCTAAGGGGGTTTTCACAGGCGTGCTAACAGTTAACACCGCTTTGTGAATCAAGCCCTTAGGGTCATTTAGTTGTAATCAGAGCACTTAAAGTGTAACTGTCAGGCATGAAAATCAAAAATCAATTCTTTATTTGTATCTGAAAAACAAGTAATAAGCATGCTAACCAAGCAATCCAAAAGTTAAAAATCACTGTTACTGTTCTTGTTGATAAATGATCATTCCCCAGTTTACCTGACTCTTATTTGGTACATTGCCGCACAAAAGAAGTTGCACGGCATGCTGAGTTGTCTTTATTTGCTTCTTTACTTTCCTCTCAGACTTAACTAATGCAGCCTAATTGGCTGAAGCCTCTCCCCCCCCCCCCCCCCCCCTTGGTTTTCCCTGCCACACTTCTGTTCCTCTCTGATTGGACAATATTTCTCATGCTGAAACAATGCACTTTCTATTGCAGAGCTGGTGGGATTGCCTGAAGACTGGGAGGAGGGTGGGCAATGCATACACAATCAGGCAGAGGAGAGTAAGGGAGAAAATTACATCAGGATTGGCTTCAAGGTAGGCATAGTTAAAATGGAGAATCCTAAAAAGGATTTCTCTTTTTTTTTTTTACCGGCAAGTTGTTTCTCCGCTAAATATCGGCCAAGCGTGCCAAGGCCGTGTAAGACCGCCTGAAATGCCCACACACCTTCCTGGACTGCTTCAGGACGTCCTTTAAGCCTAGGTACTTGCACACAAAACTCTGAATTATTAAATTCAGCGCATGTGCCATGCAGGGTACATGTGTCAACTTTCCCAAATTCAAAGCCAAAAAGAGATTGTTGCCATTGTCACATCCACGTTGCCGATCTCCAGTTGGTGCAGGGTCAGCCACTGATCCACCTGTTTGTTAAGAGCAGCCAGGAGAGCTGGTCCAGTGTGACTCTCGGCTTTGAGGCTAGACATGTCTAAGATGGCATGACACCGTCGTACCTGGCATGCAGCATAGGCCCTGGGGAGCTGGGGCTGTGTAGCTGGAGAGATCGCAGCACCAGTAGTGTTGTACTGCCATTCAGCCAAGGAGGAGGACAACAGCGAAGAGGATGTAGCAGGAGGAGTAGGAGGATAAGGACAGGAGGTGGCAGCAGGCCTGCCTGCAAGCCGTGTAGGTGTCACGACTAGGTCCGCTGCACGTACTCTCTGCTTGCCAGCGGTCACCAGGTTGACCAAATGGGCTGTGTAAGTAATGTACCTGCCCTGACCGTGCTTGGCAGAACAGGCATCCGTGGTCAGATGGACCCTTGACCCAACACTGTACCTTTTAACTTCATGGTACAGTTTGGTTATTGCCTTTTTTGAGAAATAATTGCGGCCTGGTATCTTCCACTGCGGTGTCCCAATGGCCACAAATTTTCAGAAGGCCTCAGAGTCCACCAGCTGGTATGGTAACAGCTGGCGAGCTAACAGTTCCGCCAAGCCAGCTGTCAGGCGCTGGGCAAGGGGGTGACTGGCAGACATTGGCTTCTTCCGCTCAAAGATTTCCCTCACGGACACCTGGCTGCTGCTGTGGGCAGAGGAGCAGGAACTGCTCAAGGTGAGAGGCGGAGTGGAGGAGGGTGGCTGTGATTGTGAAGGTGCAAGGGAGAAAGCGGCTGAAGATGATGCACCTGACGGAGGAAGAGGAGAAGGAGGGTTGCTTTGCTTTTGTGTGCTGCTTTTCCTCAGGAGGTCTTCCCATTGCAGTTTGTGCCTTTTCTATAATATAACACTGAGTGCGTTCACGTAGGTGCACTGAACAGGTATGCAGTGACTGGTATCAATACAATGTGCAGGTATGCAGGGATTGGTATTACAAATGTGCAGCTGTCACACACACACACAGGTACCGTGACCAGGCGCAGTGACTGGTATATAACACTGCGTGCGGTCATGTAGGTAGGTGCATTGAACAGGTATGCAGGGATTGGTATTACAAAGTGCAGCTGTCACACACACAGGTACCGTGAACAGGTGCAGTGGCTGGTATATAACAATGCGTGCGGTCACGTAGGTAGGTGCACTGAACAGGTATGCAGGGATTGGTATTACAAATGTGCAGCTGTCACACACACAGGTACCGTAACCAGGTGCAGTGGCTGGTATATAACACTGCGTGCAGTCATGTAGGTAGGTGCACTGAACAGGTATGCAGAGATTGATATTACAAATGTGCAGCTGCCACACACACACAGGTTCCGTGAACAGGTGCAGTGAATAGTATATAACACTGCGTGCGGTCACGTAGGTAGGTGCACTGAACAGGTATGCAGGGATTGGTATTACAAATGTGCAGCTGTCACACACACAGGTCCCGTAACCAGGTGCAGTGGCTGGTATATAACACTGCGTGCGGTCACATAGGTAGATGCACTGAACAGGTATGCGGGGATTGGTATTACAAATGTGCAGCTGTCACACACACAGGTACCGTGAACAGGTAGTCACTGAATGTGCTGGGCCTGGTAGTGGCACAGTAGGCATTACCAAGGGGCCAAGGGCCAGCTGCGACTGACTGACAGGGCTGTATATGCATCAAGTGTCTGTGGGACACAGACACACAAAAAAAAAAAATCTCAAGAACAACATTAGCTCTCAAAAGAGCTGTTGAGGGGTGTTTTTTTTTAGCAATAAGTATCAGCAAGGAGAAAGCTTACAAGCCCAACAAGAGCCTAACTAAGCTTTCCCTAATGTCTCTGCAGCAAGCTCTCCCTTACTGCAATTACTGCAGCCCCACGAGTGAGTGAAATGGCAGACGCTGCCTGCCTTTTATAAGGAGGGGGGGGGGGGCTCCAGGAGGGAGTGTAGCCTGATTGGCTACCTACCATGTGTCTGCCGACTGTGATGTAGAGGGTCACAGTTGACCCTAAAGATGTAGTATAGGGGGCGGGTCGAACTCGCAAATAGTTCGCATTTCACCGCGAACGTGAACTACCGAAGTTCGCGCGAATTGGTTCTCTGGCGAACCGTACAGGCCATCTCTACCAACATGTCCATGTAGACACTATATTACACTAGATAGTGTGGTCTACACTGCATTACATTAGATAGTGTGGTCTACACAGCATTACATCATAAAATGTGGCCTTCCACTATATTACATTAGAAGCTTGTTTATACAAATGAAGGAGCTTTACATAGATTTGTTTCATAAATCTGCATGTCCCCGAACTGCTACAAGGCTCTGTTCACATCTAAAATTGCTGACGGCAGCGGTTTATGATTTTTTGAGCGTTTTTTTTCCCCTCCTGGCACTCAACTGCGCGCTACGATCTTGAGCAAAGTGCTTTTGTAAGCACTTTTGCCGAGCGATTCCATTTTGTCACTTCCTGACGTCAGTCAGGAAGTGAACTCTTTGACCCGGAAAAGAATACATACAATTTATTCTTAAAAACGCGAACGCAATCGCTGTGAACATTTAGCATTCTTACTATACTTTCCACTAGAGCAAAATCACCCCAAAAAATGGTACAAGCACCGCTTTGCAGAGCGCAAAGCAGACAAAATGCACTGATATGAACTTTTCCATAGAGAATCATTGCACAAGTGTTTTGTGGGCAATTTTGAAAATCGCCTGCGCTTGAAAAAAGTCCAAAAAAATGTCCTAGCTGTGAACCAGCCCTTATACAGGTCTTTTCTCATGGCCTTGTGCACAATCATTTATGTTTGACAGAAAGTACTTTTCATTCATTATTAAAACAAATGAAATATATAAATCTATCATACTAGATTGCTGGGCTGTTTGTATCACACCCACCCATTGCCTTCAGCAGGAGTCAGTCAGTACTTCTCCACTGAACACACATAGTTGATGATTCTAACTGAAAATCAGCATGATGCCTAGGCATAGACCAACCTTTCTCCTTTCGTAGCTTTGGGATCATTCTGTTTCAACTCTGAGTGCCTTATGATGGCTTAATTATGGTGTCAGTGTGCTGCGACAGTGGTTATTAAAATGCATTTGCTTCATAATCACAAATAATCCAGAAGCCCATTATGACATAATAGCTTATATAACAGTAAAATACGTGTTGGAGAAATTATTGAAAATAAATCAAACATATAATTAACTCAAGCAAACCAAGTGTGACTACAGTTGGCCAGATGTAGTCATGGTTTGCATTTTTTCTCTATTTTTGTGTAAAAAAAATCTTCTTGACTGGATATTTTAAGTGACACTGAAACAAAAAAAACAAAAAAAAAAACGTATGATAGAAGGAATTGTATGTGTAGTACGGATAATTAATAGAGCATTACTTGCAAAGAAAATAATTGTGTGTTTTTATTTTCAGTTATATAGCTTTTCGTTTTATAACGTTGCATCATTCTGTCATACTTGCAGTTTGCAAACAACACTCTGTATTTTAAACTATCAAATGACCCTTTGAACTTTCCTGCAGTGAAACCTTAAAAAAACAAGAAACAGTGAGAGACGGGTTGAGATAAGTGCTTCAGAAAACAGGGCTGTCTTTGAACCAAGTTGGGTCAAAGAGCTCAGAGAAGCTCCTTTGCATAGATAACAACTGTAGTTTCTTGACTCTTCCTGTACTCGAAAAGAAGATGAGGCTATTTTCTTCGCTACTAATGTTCTATTTCTTAGCTGTGCTACACATACAAATCATTGTCTCATAAGTTTATTGTCACTTCATGTTGGCATTAAGAAATGTCCTCTGTAAGGAACATATGTTGTGGCCCGGTGTTCTCCCTTTTCTTGCTTATTGGTTATCTCCTTTTGCAGCTTTATGAAATACATCTGTTTGAAAAAATAGTAACTAAAATGCTTGCACATTCCATTAAGGCTGCATCATGTTTATAACCTCCAGCATGCTTCTTCCTTGTGGCAAGTAATGTTATCACAACAAATAGGCATCTTTCCAGGGTCCATCTTGGGTTCTGATTGTGCCTAGCTAGTGTATGTGGCAAAACACAGGCACAAAAGGCCTTCAGCAAAGCAGGAAATATGCCACTGTAGCGGCCAAGCAAGATTAAGAAAGTGGAATTTTGATGTACTGGAAATGAGAAATTTAATTTTTCATTTACAAATGAAGTCCAGGAAAACAGCTGAACACAATAGAGAAGTAGGCTATTTGTAAAAAGCCTTAGCTACCAAAATATTTCTAATGCTGTCTATCCAGGCCTTTCATTCAGATAACTCCAGACAGCCCGTGCTGCAACCTGAGCTGATTTTACTCCTCGGGCAATTCAGTAGGCACAGAGAGCTAATCCTTACTTGCAGATCTTTTCATTTGATGATAGCAATAAACTGCAACCAACGAAATAAACAGTTCTGAAATTATTTAGATTAGAAATGTCGTACTTGCCAAAAAAGGGCCATTTTATCCATCAGTCCTGTGATGTCAAGGATTCTAGAAAAAACTTTCCTCTTATCAAAGTAGGCTCCTAGAATAATCTTGGCAGCATGGTTTCACTCTCTCCTCACCTGCCTGTGGTTGTGTGTGTGTGTGGTTGTGTGTGTGTGTGTGTGTGTGTGTGTGTGTGTGTGTGTGTGTGTGTGTGTGTGTGTGTGTGTGTGTGTGGTGTGTGTGTGTGGTGTGTGTGTGTGGTGTGTGTGGTGTGTGTGGTGTGTGTGTGTGGTGCGTGTGTGTGTGTGTGTGTGTGTGTGTGGTGTGTGTGGTGTGTGTGGTGTGTGTGGTGTGTGTGGTGTGTGTGGTGTGTGTGGTGTGTGTGTGGTGTGTGTGTGTGTGTGTGTGTGCGTGTGTGTGTGTGTGTGTGTGTGTGTGTGTGTGTGTGTGTGTGTGAAGAATGCTTATTTCAGTGTACTACAGTGTGTAGAGAGCTAAAATACTACTGTGTGGTGTGATCTGGTCATGCCTCACTAGCCCCTCCCAGTGTCTACATAATTGCTATTTGGATCTAAGCATATACATGCAGCTGTTACTGGACATCAGGTTATGTGACTAGACTGAGATTGTTTTGTCCTCAAACTCTGTCATGTGTATATACATCACTTTGTCCCTTTAAATAGTAGCACAATAGGCACATGTAAGCATTCAGCTTTGTAGCCATTAGTGTAGTGGCTGGCCATACACTGGAACAATATGGATGAGATGGACAGCTGTGTGTGGCCAAGCACCTTATCTTTTGATACATGTAGTAGACAGCAGCATATGTTACAGTGTATGGAGGTGTTCTAAAATGTCCTAGCATGTGTACATGTTTGTATGCGAGTGTGTATACATTTCAGTGTGCGTGTGTGTGTGTGTACCTGACTGTGTGTATATTTGACTGTATGTGTGCAAGGGTGTGCATATATAAGTGTGTAATGTATCAATGTATGTGAGTGTGTATATTTACATGGGTGCAAGAGTGTTTTTGTTTTGGTAAAGGAGTAATAGCTACTGTACTAAACCTCTTGGAATTAAGGACATTTTAAATAAGCAAGTGATAACCACAGATTATGACAGATTAAGTTATGGTTTCATTTTTTCCCCATTACTATTGTTTTACATACAAATGAATACCACCTAAAAAGAGTCATCATCTTTGGATACATGTGAAACAGAAGTCAAACTAAATTTTTCCTGACACTGCCAGATAACTAGCCCATGAATGTGTTTTCTCGCTGGAGAGAATACAATGAAATCACAAGTATTGCTTTTATCTAAGGGCTAGTTCACACTTGATTTAAAAACGTATCCGTAGCTACGTTTTTTGTCCCGGACGAAAAACGTAGCCACGGATACCAATGTTAAAAATAGGAACAGTACACACTCAAGTTAAAAACGTATCCGCGTGCGATCCGCGGAATACGTTTTTAAACCCGGAACGCTGAGTCCGGACTTGCAGCATTTTTCACGGACCCGTATACACGTACGGGTAGTGAAAATCAATGGGGAAACGGGCCTCCCTCTTCACTGACATTTTGGGACACTGGAAACGGATCAGTTTCCAGTGTCCCATGGTGAAGGAGGGGGCCGCCATGCTGGAGGGGGTAGCAGCCAGGACAGGGGGCTGCGGGCAAAGCGGCGGCCAGGGGGGGTCACATCCCCCCCCCTTGCTCACCTGGGTGCCCCCCGTCCCCGCTCCCCCTCCAGCTCGCATATAATGTAATAATTTGTACCTAAGGAAGTTCGGCGAGCCGGGCACTTCCGCCCACACTGCTCGCCGTCACTTCCTGCGATGCCGCCCACTGAAATACAGAGGGCGACATTGCAGGAAGTGACGGCGAGCGGTGTGGGCGGAAGTGCCCGGCTCGCCGAACTTCCTTAGGTACAAATTATTACATTATATGCGAGCTGGAGGGGGAGCGGGGACGGGGGGCACCCAGGTGAGCAAGGGGGGGGGGGGATGTGACCCCCCTGGCCGCCGCTTTGCCCGCAGCCCCCCGTCCTGGCTGCTACCCCCTCTAGCAAAAAAAAACAAAAAACACGCAAGCGGATCCAAAACGTGTGCTGCAAAAAAGGCAGCACGGATCCGTTGGCGTTCCGGGTTTTGAAAATCGGAGCCCGGACCGCAGATGCGTCCCGCACCCGGAGCTAGTGTGGCCCTAGCCAAACAGAAACTTGTTTTAACTGTATAGTTTTCATTTTAAAGGTGTATATTCTATACTGTTACATTGTATTTTTGTCCAATAGAACATTATATAGAACATTTTTATAGAAAGGGCAGTATAAACACTGATATGCAGTGTATATTATAAAACAGAAATGCTCCCATCTATATTAGTGTTATGTTGTATGGCAGCTGCTATACATGAATAGTATTTCACTGCCATTCCTTAAAGTACAACCATATCAATCTTTCCCCTAGCTATTCCAAGTCCCAAGCCATACAATACCTACACTTCCTTGCACTTCCAAAGTACCTGGCCTGCCTGCACTTTTTGTCTGCTTTTTTATGAAGGTGGCATTTCAGGCCATCTCTATCTTTGAACACCCATGCAGCTTAGAAGAAGAGTTGTGGCAATATATTCAGGAAGCAGGAATGCTTTAGATATGGCATGAGAGTACAGAAGCAAGTGGGTAATTTAATAATGGAATGGGACCATACTAGTTGCTTCTTTTCTTCAGACCTGTTCACAAATGTGAACAATATAACACTTGCATTGACATTCATTCAGCTTTGGTTATATTTATTTATTTATTTATTGTACTTATAAAGCGCCAACATATTACGCAGCGCGGCTACTCATGGTCATAAAATATTTTTGTGACATTAACTAGTTAACCACTGAGGGGTTTTCCCCTTATGGACCAGAGCAATTTTCACCTGTCAGTGCTCCTCCCTTTCATACACCAATAATTTTATCACGCTTTCTTTGGGTGGTACATTTTGCTAATAATTATTTTATTCTTGCATTTTAATGCATTTAGCTTTAAAACAAGACGTGCTACTGTGGAGAAAAGCCACAAATTTATTTGCCCATTTGTCCCAGTGATTACAGCATTTAAATGATGTCCCTAGTACAATGTATGGCGACAATATTTTATTTGGAAATAAAGGAATTTTTTTTTTCAGTTTTGCATCTGTCACTAATTACAAGCCCTTACATGCAAAATAACAGTAATATACCCCCAAGACATAAATATTAAAAATGTGAGTCCCCAAGGTAAATATTTATGTATTTTTTTTAATATCATTTTTTTTATATACAAATGTTTTATTTTGGTAACTATGGGATAGTGGGGGAGGTAAGGGGTTAATTTTAATGGGGGATGTATGTATTTTATTACATTTAATGTGTTAGGGTGTAATCTACTATTTTTCCACTAGATGTCCTCCCCCAGTTTATTCCCCCTGTGTACTGTGTGTACACAGAGGAAGTAATACATGTATTTTTTACTTTCACTTTTGTCTATGACCACTGGCTTCTCATTGATGTTGGTGTTCATTCATCACAGGCACTTAGATCATTGAATGGGAACGGTGTTCCCATTTACTGATTAGCGTACTAATGGCAGTGATGAGAATGTGTGTGGAAGCATGCACTGGCCCTCACCAGGTAATCGTGGTGGGAGAAGAGTATCTACATCCCTGGGACTTCAGATGAAGTCTGTCAGGGCATAGATATACTGCACACAGTGCAGTAACTAGTTAAGCCTGATATGATTTATACAAAATGTATATTGAATACAGAATGTATATTGAATTTGTAAAGTTCTATTGCACACACACCCTGATGTCTGCAGGCAGGACATCAGGATGTGTGTGCAGCCTTCATCCTGCTTCTATCATAATAGAAGCAAGATGACTGGATGTACACACATCCTGATGTCTTAAAGGACCACTATCGCGAAACATTTAATTTTCAACACACCCACAATAGTTACACCAAGCATACAGAAGATTTCCTGTGTCATTTATTTTAATTTCTTTTATGGTCCTTTAAACATTCAAATGTCACTGTATGCTATACACGTCAGTGCCTACACTTGCGCTGATGGACTTCTGTAACTGTAATGCCTTTATAGGGGTAGCCTGCTCAGGTGTTTTTAATCACAGATGGTGTAGTCTTTTTTAATGTGTCCCCCAACTGCCATATCCCAGAGAAAGCTTACCCTGCCTAACCGCTATCCCTCCTGCAACGATACTACAGAAAGGTCCTGCACTCTCCCTGTGCCCTTCAGGCATTTGGGAGGCAGCTCTCAGCGTGACACTGCTGGGTAATAACAATCTGGAGCCGCTCTCCCAGTCCATTGAATCGCTGGTTCTCTGCAATGATTCATATGAATCATTGCCGGTTCTCTGCCTGCTTGCAATGATTATTATGCATTTATATAAAGCAGTGCTTCGGTCTGGAGTAATTCTTGACCATACCACTTTACAGAACTGTTTCAGTTCAGCAATATTCTTGGGATGTCTGGTGTAAATCACTTTCTTGAGGTCATGCCACTGCATCTCAATGGGGTTGAGGTCAGGACTCTGACTGGACCACTCCAGAAGGCATATTTTCTTCTGTTTAAGCCATTCTGTTGTTGATTTACTTCTATGATTTGGGTCGTTGTCCTGTTGCAACAACCATCTTTTGCTGAGCTTCAGCTGGTGGACAGATGGCCTTAAACTCTCCTGCAAATTGTCTTGATAAACTTTGAAATTCATTTTTCATCTGATGATATCAATACCTCCAGGCCCTGACTCAGTAAAGCAACCCCAAAACGGATTATATCCAATTCCTTTTTATTCCATAAATGCGGATATACAACATACAGACTAGCACAGTGTTTCAGGCCTGTCTCTCTTTGTCAAACTTAAGTCAAACTTCTGATCTGCATGCTTGTTCAGGGTCGATGGCTAAAAGTGTTAGAGGCAGAGGATCAGCAGGACAGCCAGGCAATGTGTATTGTTTAAAAGGAAATAAATATGGCAGCCTCCATATCTCTCTCAGGTCAGTTGTCCTTTAAGTTACAGAGCTTGAATGATGACAGTCAAGTCTCAGGAGCATGAGTTACCTATGCTGTTTTTCAGACTCTGAATGACCAGTGCCATATAACAGAAGCTTTAGCAAATGCTACATGTCACAGAAAGTGTAAATCACCACTCCATATTACAAGAACCTTACTAAATTGTGCCCTAGGGGCCTGAATGAGCTTCACCATGTCACATGAGTTTAGGGACCAGTCTGTGTCACAAGAGCCTGACCGGCTATTTATGTTATAGAAGCAAGAAAGGAAACTACTATACATAACATGAAAAGCTTAAAGAGGAACCTCAGCTTAAACAAACATACTGTCATTAAGTTACATTAGTTATGTTAATTAAAATAGATAGGTAATATAATCTCTTACCCACCCTGTTTTAAAAGGACAGGCAAATGTTTGTGATTTCATGGGGGCAGCCATCTTTTTGGTTGAAAGGAGGTGACAGGGAGCATGAGACACAGTTCCAAATGTCCTGTGTCCTGATCACCTCTCCCAGTTGCTAGGCAACGTGAACAACATAGGAAATCCCATCATGCTTTGCACATCATCAGGGAAAAATTCTCGGGCAGTTTTCTTTGATGGAGCGGAGCTCAGCTTCTGTGCAGCTAAAAATGAGGCTTTGGTAAGAAAAACAAAGTTCTGATGCTGGGAAACTGTTAAAGAAACACCAAGCCTTTTCAGTGCTGCTGAGTAGATTTTTAGTCTGGAGGTTTTTAAGTAAGAGTGATACTTAAATAAACATTGGTTGTAGCCCTGGGTCTCATGTTTCTAAAGCCAGGTCTGTAGCATGCCATCAGGATTGCTTCCTGTGGGTTTGTCACAAATAAAGTTTTAATCTCACCATTACAGTAAAGTACTTGGTTGAATAACAAAGGAAAAAGTTTATATGGATTATTTTGTGTCTCATATATGCTAAGTGTAAGTACAATTTTGTCTGGAGCTCATGAAATAGCATATAAGCCTACAGAGTGAGAAGCTAAAGGCAAAAGTCATAAAATAAAACATTTATGGAAATAGAGTGCCTACTTTTATATCTAGACTATTCCACTATTGATGATATTGTAATTTGTACACTTTTCTCCCTAGTTCACAGCGTGACTGTCATTCTGTAAGATTGCGGTTTAAATTGCAAATGATGGCCTTTTTTTTCTTTGGCAGTTTTATCCTAAGTTTTCCCTCGGTTCCTTAAAGAGAACCTGTACTAAGTAAAAATATTTTAAATAAACACATGAGGTAACTTCAAATGAACATTACATAGTTACCTTGCCATCAGTTCCTCTCAGAAGCTCACCATTTTCTTCTGACAGTAGTCCCTTCCAGTTCTGACAATATTTTGTCAGATCTGAACTATATCAGTTGCTGTCAATAAAATGTCAGTTGCTGTCAGTTATAGCTAAGAGGAAAACTGATGTATCAGGTAATGTCCATATTTCCCTATGGCTCAAGTGGGCAATGTTACAGTTTAACTGTGTGCTGACCAGAAAGCTGTTATAGGTAATGGCCATTTTCAAAATGGAGGATGGAAAATTCCCTTGATCACAGTGAACAAACAGGACGCGGGACAGGAGAAAGACACCGAGGAGTAGACTACATGGAAGGTAAGTATGACTTGTGTATGTTTATTTTGACTTTTAATTTTCAGTTCAGGTTTTCTTTAACTAAAGAATGTGTGTGTGTGTGTGTGTACGTGCTTTGGTGTTTTTGTGTGTGTATGTGTGTAAGTGCAAGTGTGAATGAGTGTGTGTATGTGCGTGCATGATTATATGTGTGTATGTGAAAATATGAATGTGTGTATGCATATATTGAGTGCATGTGCCAAATTGAATGTGTGTGTACTTGTGTGTTTATGTGAGTGTGTGCTTATTTGTTTTTGTGTGTATGTCTGTGTAGGTGTGTGTGTATGTGCTTCCATGATTGTATGTGTGTATGTGCAAATGTGAATGTGTGTGTATGCATGTATTAAGAGCATGTGCAAATGTGAATATGTGTGTGTACTTGTGGGTTTTTGTGTGTATAAGTGTGTGTGTGTGTGTGTGTGTGTGTGTGTGTGTGTGTGTGTGTGTGTGTGTGTGTGTGTGTGTGTGTGCGTGCGTGCGTGCATGTATCATGTGTGTATGTGTCTGTGTGTGGTATGCATTAAAGTGTAAGCATGCAATGGTCAAATAGATTCCATCAATGTGTTCTTTCATTCAGAAAGTGCATACATAAACATGTATCCTTGGCTTAAATGTAAAATCATACTTGGAAACAAAAAGGAACATGTTACAAATGTAGAGTGATCATGAAACATCTCATCATCAGTGTGAACTAAGGAACCTCACACACTTGCCCAATCTGCTCTTTTCAAAACAGGTGCAAAGAAAACTGGAGCAAAAGTGGCAAAGTCGCCCAGAGCAATTTGTCTGTATCCTTTTTCAGTTACCAACTGACTCCTGACTGCTATCTTTCTGCAACTGTTGATTTTTTGCCTCTATTTTGTGAATCTGTGTCTTCAAAGATCAGACCCTTGCTAATCGCTTGGATTCATATTGTCATATTACAAAAAAACAACAGTGAAAACCTACATGAATCTAGAAAAAGTGAAGCCATCCTAAAGGCAGAAAGAACTGTAAGAGGCAAAGAAAAAAAGGAAGAAAGAAAAGACAGAAATATATTTAACACCTTTCTTACCGGGATCGGGGAATATTCTCTGTGCTTTCTCTCCACCAGACATCTGAGAGCATTGCTTCAGGATTTGATCGTTTGCCATATCTGACAAGCGGAAAGCACAGTTATCACACAACAGAAACATATAAAGCCACTACCAATGTGTAATCAGGTTGTGTTATCATTATTTAATTTTATTTGTCACACTTGCAGCAATACAAAAGATAAGAGAAGTAGATACTAAATGTCACACTCACTTATGCACATGCTGAGACATATTGTTTTAACCATGCAATTAAATGGCAGTAATGTAGCTGAAGATAATAATTATAACATTTTATCACATGCTGAAGCTGCACGTGAAGTAGCTTTAGAGAAAGCTGGGAAAACGCAAGTTTCAAGCTATAATTTTTCACTCACATGAGAAAATGCATTCTATGGAATGAAAAATAAAGAGCTTGACGTAATAATACATGTAGTTATAAGGCAAGGCCTGCCGATCTCACCCAATGTAATTCATAGAATTAACTATACTACGCCTAAATGACATAAGAGCAAATCAGTCAGCAGTACACTAATAAAAAATAAAACAGGAGAATGATGGAATATGCTTAGTAGGTGAAAATAACTGGGTTACATAACATGTTATTTTATATCTTTTTATTGCATATAAATTATTATTACCGTAATCTATTATGTAAGAATTCTTATGATGGTGTGTAAACAAATAACAAATACAACATACGTTCAAAACATATACACTAATAATATACTGTACCTAACGCTGGATGGGACTGATATTTAAATGATACACAAAATAAAACTAATTTTGAATGCTATTTAAATATGACATCCAATTTTAGCGCATGCCAGTTAAGCGGTTCTCACAGTATAAACTGTCAAGTCAAATTATAGCTATTGCAAGACTCCGGTGTTTTGTAGAGATGTAAAATATAAAAATAGTCTAATAGAAACTTTGTTAAGAAATGCATTATCCAGGAAAAAGGCTTTTAGTATAGGTACTAGAGCTGGTTGTGGTAGAAGTTGTCATCTTAGCACCTTAGTAACTTATAACTAAATATATATTTACTGTACATATGAATACTTATTGAATAAACTTACATTTAATAATTACAATGATCAATGATGTAGCAATATACTGTAGCTTGGAGACTTTAGAATGAGTTGAACAGCATTTCCTCTCTTATTTGCATTATAGACTTTACAAACCCAATCCCTCAAAACCATTAAAGATTAGTGTTGCCTGCTTACCTCTGACAAGTCATTTTCTGGCTATTTAACGTTTTTAAACTGTTGATACTAACGCCTTAATAACATGTGACATTTATATGTCTCATTCCATTAGTGTCTGCTCTGTTCCCGTTACACTGATTATTGCATGGTGATTCCAGCTCTATATGTGAATATCTTTCCCCAGTTCTCTACCACATGTTATATGTAAACCTCATTGCTTTGAAAGGTAATTTTAAAATCTGCCCCACTTTAATTTTGTCTTCTGCTAAACATCTTCCGAAGGGATTTTCTCTGTTGTATAATGGATGGATATGATTCATGGTAGGCAAATGTATAAGATGAAAAGCAAAAATAACACATTTAGTTAAAACTGAAGCTAAAAATACTAAATAAAGTCTTTTGTCAATGGCAGAAAGAAATTGAAAAACAGAGCAAACATCAAAATGATTTAAAGGAGTTATTTTGGTTACCGTTGACTACACACCTTATAGATAATTACAGCTGTTTGCAGTACTCATTCAAGTAAATCTACTTCTTTATTAGCCACATACAGAAGCCAGCCCTACTAACTAGACCAGTACAGGGATAAACTGTTTGACAAAATATATATAATATATATACACACACACACACATTCTGCCAGCTGCTTCATCAATCACAGTACTTGACTATTAATTAAAGACGGGTTGATGACTTCAAATGGAATCTATAAGTTAGGTTATGGTTGCCATTTTTTTGCTTGTTGACTATGAGATCTATGGCTCTTTAGACTGTATGATACCGAATGGTATTTTGGGCATGATTTCGTGCTGACTACAAGGTACTGCATGTACCATGATGGAAAAAATCCCTGTTGATCAGTTGTAATGTGACCGTGAATCTGTAAATTCAAGCATATGTTAAATATCATGGGTATCGATTAAATGTGCTGCTCTAACAAACAAGTTTATATGTGTACCAGAGAACAAAAGGCTTACTTTATAGCTGAAGTTATTTTTTTTTCTCTTTACATTTCTTCTGCTCTCTTGGGCAGTTCAGAATTTTCCACTGTGTGCTACTTTACATTTTTACACTACTATTTTTAATAAAATCTAAATCCTATGAGTTTTTCCTGGGAGCAATGTGTCACAATGCATAAATCTTTATCGCCTTGCCTCATCACTTTACACTAATCAGGTTAGAATGTATGAAAAAATAAAAGTGTAGTTCATACTCAAGGTGCACGAACTGTGATTTTAAATTAAGGAAATGAAGTAGCATCAACATTAGGCTTATGGAATGATAGCTTGTCAATGTATACATTTGATATGAATGATCTACTAAAAGTAGACACTGCTGACCTCTGTTATTTTGTCTTATTAATGTATTTATTGGAAAAAGCAAGACAAATTGTCAAAATTCATATACATCCTTAACCAGATTTCCTTAGTATACATCCTGAAAGGCTAGAAGACAAATCATGGCTGGGTCCTGCTGTGAATTAGTGCACATTACTTTTGGTCTTAGTTTGTGTTACTTTATAATCTTTAAGTAAATGCTAATTAATGCAAAAATTGTTTTGTTTTTCTGTATGTCACTATTTTGTCTATCCAAGTCATATGGTCATTATAAGATTGTTTTGATAGTATTCTTTCTTGCAACAACTCAATAAAGATATCATCTTTCATCTGGGAATCCAATGTGATGTATGTAGTAAAGATGGAAGTCATGGTGGTTTCAATCAATAGGCCAGTTAAATAACTAATGAGCCAATGGTATTGCAGATTGGTAGATTTTGTTTTGTGTCCTGCCACAAGTTCTACATTCATAATTGAGTGGACTTTATCACAACATAAAAAGCAATGTATAACTCAGAGGTTGTATTCAGAAACTAGCGTTCATGGGTTTCAGAGCAGAAAATGGATTGCTTATTGCTCTGAATTGTGCATTGCACATTGTTGTTCTTCACGTTGTGTTATTTGATATTTCCATGTTCTGCTAAATACTAATATCTGCTGTATAAGTTTTTGTATCTCATGGACAGATCACTTGTATTTAATGAGCCGGCTGGGAACTGGAAGACCATTTAGCCTGAACTGACATCCCATCACATGGTCTCCCTTAGTTCTAAAGCTGAATGAACTGATCTCACCTTTGTCTTGTGATGAGGTTTATATAATGCCTCAGTGCTGAATAATATTTGGCCATGTCCTCTGCCGGTGCATCCTCTCCTGGATTGTCTGGTTTCGATGGGTACGCCTCTGAAAATGTTCCCAAGCAGATCAGCAAGGACAGACATATAGTCAGCACAGACATCCACAACCTCATGCTTCCCTGCATCTGAAATATAGCAACAAATAAAACGTTCAACAACTCCAGAAATGTCAGTCATGATTACAGTTTGTAAAAACTCCACAACCACGTTGAATATACAGGATGACTTTATTGGACTGATATTTCACCCACATCAAATATTTCTAATTATAAAGTGTGGACTGAACTGTATTGTTGTGCTTCGTACAATTGAGTCTGTCAGTGCAATGTTACGTGTACAGAGAAAGTGAGGGAGAAGTGGATGTCTTTCTAACCATATTTGCAACTATCACTTTCCAACAATCTCAATACAAAAACATCTTGCCAATTTTTTCACACCTATTGAATAGTGACATCTGAAAAAAAGGGATCTGCTCAATTAGTTTTGCTGCATTTTAATTGTGTAAAAGCAGATTGCCAATGTTGAAATATGGGAACCTTGTTGAAGAGTGTCAAGTAAATATTCTCCACACTTATCTTTATCTTTACCCAAGAAGACTTGACCTAAAATCTTGCTACCCATGCAAAATGACAAAAAGAAACCAGGACATTGGTGGCACTGTTTTACTGTAAGAATCAAAATCACAGGTCATTATAGGGTACTTTGTATATACAGTGACCTAGACCCTCTATACGAAATGTGTAATGCAATCATGACATTGCATACGAAAAGTAACCTAATAATGGTAAAGAGTACCACTGGCTGCCACACTATGGTCAGTACTATATTAAACCATTTTGTTTGTGTGACTTGCTTGGTCAAAGCAAGTCACTCTGTGTGACTTGCTTGGTCACACCAAGCCATACCATTCAGAGTGACTTGCTTGGATGGCAACTAATTTACTTTAGTGGACACCTGTTAAATCCACATGGTGACTGTTCTTATGGATGAATTAGATTGCCTACAAATTTGCATGCATGTGCAGTACAATTCATCAATGTATCATCGGATTATCAAGTTCTGCTATCACTGATTTATCAATCAATATCTCTCTGTCCTGGCATCTGTTGCAGTGCTTTCACACAGTGACTATTCAGCCTTATAACTCAGAGTGCCTACAAATTTGCATGATTTATCAGGGAATTCTAGGATTATCAAGTTCCCTTATCACTGACTAATGTATTAATATCCCTCTGGGACTTGCAATGCTTCATATGGTGATGAATTGCAGATTTGCATGCAAAGAGAAATACAGCTTACCGATGTGCCTTTTGATTTCTAAGTTGGATTAACATCGGTCTATCCATCAATATCCCCCTGCGACGTGCCATATTGGATTATCTGGAGATCATATGTGACCTTCAAGTGTGGTGACATTTATTGTTACTGAAACTGTGTAAAGTTTGGGACTTTAGTGATGCTATATATTTATGTTGCATAATTTAGTACCTGATGGGAGGGAAAGGTTGCAATCATGAAAGGCTTGTTAATTTATTCATGCAGGTTACATGCACTGCATGTTGGTTTTAATTGAAGCACTGATTCTTTAGTGTGGGTGGCTTGCATGCTGAGTCCATATTTTTTAGGTCAGTCCGCTCAGTTGTTACTGGTACACTGTGCTTTCTATTACTATTATTAATAAAGATATAATGCTGATCATAGTGTTGCAGTGGTGCTCTAAACTATTATTAAGTCTTTGCTATGTCTGATAAAGGGCACTTTCATTTGACATGGAAAGTGCAAGCAAAATATCTTGTTACCCAAATCTAACTTCTTTATGTGGATGGTAGAGAGAAATAGTCACTTAAACTGCTTCATTTCATTAGCCAGTCCTTTCAAATTGCTACCTTAGAGAGCCTTTTTTATTGTAAAAGCATTGTGTTCATCAGCTGATCTCTATACAAATAAGTCCCACAGTGACAAAGGTCTTTTGGTTATACAGAGTGCAAAATCATAGCAAGTACCAGGTGTGATGGACCTAGTTTCTCACAGCAAGTATCTGTGTATACACAATAACCAAGGTGGAAATGAATAAGTTTGGTTGTATACAGTAATAAAATAATACAGTAATGCTGCAGCCTTCAGAGCCATAGAGAATTTCTGTTCATGTTCTCTAGCTTCAAGGCAAACGCTGGTTAGAGAGAGAAATGTTTACTCGAAAACAGTACAATGTAACACGTGTAAGCAGCCTGGACAGCTCTGCATGCCTCAAAGTTACAAGAGCCTTTCAGCAAAGGACAGCTCAGCCACGCTGAAAGTTACAGCTTTCAACAAAGTGCAGCTCCACTAGCTGAAGGTTACAAACACCTTTCAGCACTGAGGAAAGCTCCACTACGCTGAAAGTTACAAACACCTTTCAGCACTGAGGACAGCTCCACCCGGCTGGAAGTTACAAACACCTTTCAGCACTGAGGACAGCTTCACCCGGCTGGAAGTTACAAACACCTTTCAGCACTGAGGACAGATCCTCCTGCTGAAAGTTACACACGTCTTTCAGCACTGAGGACAGCTCCACCACGCTGAAAGTTACAAACACCTTTCAGCACTATAGACAGCTCCACCACGCTGTAAGTTACGCTGTTCAGCTGTCTACACTCCCTATAGCTCCGTTATATTTTTAGGGCTGAGGATGGAGCTGCTTGATGTAAAGGTTACTCACACGTTACAGCACAGCTCCAGATGGACGAACACTATCAGCACTGAGGACAGCTCCGCAGCAGTGAAAGTTACCAAGCATCAGTACAGTGAGTATATTACTTACGTTGTCTGTAGAGAGAGATCTTCTTTCTTCTCCTGTCACCTCGATTTCTTTTCTCTGCCAAGCTCTGTGTTTCCCGTAACTGGTGTCCTTCTACTTTATTTCGTCTCCTCTGTACTCCTGCTTGTGTGGGCTCTCTGCCATGCTGTTGCTTTTATTGTGTCTCCCGTGCAGGCGGAGCTCAAGCAATACTGTAAGAGTGACTACTAATCCAGATCTCCTCCCTCCTATGAGTAGCAAACGCGTCACTGGTGAGACCTTTCAGACACGAATCATGTTTTTAAAAAATAAATAAAAAGGGTGGACATTTTCTACTTCTATTTATTTAAAACACGAGGGGAGACGATGCAATCAAAGAGTGTCATCACAGACCTCAAGTAAGAGGAAATGCTATATTGATTATTAGGTAATTGTTTTGTTAATTTTGGAACCTGAGCATTCCAGCCAGATTCAAGACGTTCCAGTCCCCCCTCCCCCTTCTGCTCATTAGCATATCATGCAGCTGCAGTAGTTGAAAACCTATTACTGTTGCAAATATATCACCAAATTTACACATACAGGCTGTGACGAGTCTCTGACTCATCAGTCTGTAGACTGTAACTAGAAGATTTTGACTTGGAAAAAGATCAGTTTTGAATTCTGTGGTGGAACAGGGTAAGAATGTCTAAACCATTTATAGATTGCATCTATACAGCATTCATTGTGCCAGTGTTTATGAACCAAGCAATCAACTGGGACAACTGCTTTATTCTACAAATAACCCTCCCTTATAATATAGGGTCCAGATGCAAACATTTCCCTTTGTCTCTTATCTTAGCAGCATTAATGTTCAGCTCTTGTAGGCAATCACCGCTGTCAGCAGATGCAGGTAGCAGTGTAGGCTATACATATACGTATTTGAAAAGGTTTACCAATCTCGCTGATAAACTACGTAAAAATAGTTTTTAGTAAGATGGACGTGTCTAAAAATTGCCTAATCTATTTACATAAGAATGCCTGAGTGTGACGTGTGCATGAGCCTTGACGTAAAGCAATGCTGTTGGGGGAAAAATAGTTGGTGTTATTCACACTTTAAAGCGCTACTAAATACAGATTGGATTTTAATGCTTCATAAAAATTATTATGTATACCTATCAATAGTCAGCAAGAACTGAATAGCTCTTAATAATGTGGAGAGTATTTTTTCAATGGTCAGAAGACTTTCTGCTTTGAAATCCTAACCAAAGACAGCTGGTATTTTGAAAGCCTCCAGAGATGAAAGGACAAAAGTTATTAAGCATTATTCAAGTATTAGATATTAAATATCATTTACGCAAGTAAAGAAGCTTGTTTTTACATAGTTTTGAACAATGGCTTTAGATTGACTGGTATTTTGTTTCATAAAACATTTTCTTTGTCTTTTTTTCCAGAATTAACACACAGAGAGGGCCCAGCCTGTTGCTTCTAAAATATTGGAAACAGAATCTGCAAAATATAATTTGTAAGCTAATTTGTTTGTAAACTTTGTTAGATAAAAAAAAAGTTTATCTAGAAAAAAGTAAAAAAAAAGAACTGAGATGGCCACTTGATTACGCAGCTGGAACCCTAAGATACCAGGAGCCACGTTACTCGCTTACAACAACACCTCCTGTCTGCCATGTGCGATGATTGATAATCACTAGGTGTGAGAGCAGTCATTTGGGGGAGTGTTTGGAAAGCTGGGGCTTTTGTAATTGGAATTTGGCAGTGAGGAGTTTGAACAGTTGTGAGAGTTATTGTTTTTGTTTTGCCAGTTGCTTAAAGTGAACATAAACCGAATGGAATAAAAAGAGTTTCACTTACCTGGGGCTTCTACCAGCCTCCTGCAGTCACCCTATGCCTGTGTTGTCAATAAATGATCCTTCGGTGCCCCGCTGTGGCTAAGTTTAGTGATTCAGTGACAGGCCAGTTGATGGCCACTGTGCCTGGGCGCCATGCAAGCACAGTGGCCATGCAAGCACAGGGGCCATCTACAAGTGGCCACTCACTGAAAAATGAAACTCAGCTACTGTGGGGGACCAGAGGATCGTTGATTGATGGCACGGGCACAGGATGTCTGCAGGGGCTGGTAGAAGCCCCATGTAAGTGAAACTCTATTTTTTCCCATTCGGCTTAGGTTCATTTTAACTCAGCAATCACACAATGCAACATAATTGCAATACTGAATTTAGCTTTGTTATAAAATACAATCTTGTTGCTCCCATTGGTTACAAAAATGAGTTGTCATTATTCTGTTTTTACATACTGATTTTCAGAAGATGTTTCTGGGCTTGGATATCCTTTAATAAGTACAAAACGTGTAAAGATACATACCACAGTGATTTTTGTGGTATCAACAGACACAAACGTGACACTATCCAACCACACCAGTTTCATGCCTATAAGCTGTTGTAGTGGCTCATTGCTATTATCCAAGACGAACCAGCACAAATCTTAATTTTTGTAGCTCAAATGGGCACAAATGTAACACTAACCAAGCGCAAGGTAATTTTTATGTGTGCTTATTGTGGGTGGTGTAGCTTCAAGGAGCAATCAATAGCAATTGTGAAAACAGAATTCATAAATTTCACACAGCACTCACCCCAAAAGGGAATTATGGGAATGTGCATATAACCCCCCAATATACACTGATTACTCACCAAAAGTATGGCTATCCACCATGCAGTAATACACAAAGCACTAAAACAAACAAAGAAATGATCATTATGTTCAGTTTTGGCATGTAGTGCTAAACAATGCTGTAGAAAAGCTAAACAGATTAAGACCGGGAGGGAGGAGGCACCCGAAAATGTGATGTGTGGAAGGGATAACATCAGCTGGATAAAACATAAATAAATAGGCTTACCTCTAAAAGAAGGGGGTAGCTCAAATAAACTAAAAATGTTATTAGTTTATTTGGGCGACCCCCTTCTTTTAGAGGTAAGCCTATTTATTTATATTTTATCCAGCTAGCATTATCTCTTCCACACATCACATCTTGGGACACCTCCACCCTCCCAGTAATATCCCACACAAACTCCATCAGCTCAGGGTGTCAGCTGTGTATGTTTGTTCCTTGGAACCCTTACATCCGTTTTTCTTTGCCTGGACAGCGATCTACATTGACGAAGACTAAAGAACCCGAATGAAGACGGGCTTTCCACACCAGCCATTGCACTGTGGTTGCCAGTCTTGAAACCTATTCTTGTGAGTCAATCCGTTATCAAGAAGCAAAAGACGGAGCACCAACACTGCTCTTTAAGGTTTAATTGTAGTTACACAGGCATACAGACAACAAGTAGGATAGGAGTACAAGATACCGGCCTTACAGCCGTTTCACGGCAACTGCCGCTTCCTCAGAGACCGACAAAGGTATCAAAAGTGATGCATATGGACAACCATTTCTATACATAAAGTATAGCCTCTTACCACTCCCCACCATCTAATCACCGCTAACGATTGTGCGCCGCCATTACTGCGGCTGCGTACGCTTCCGGGGTCGCGTCCCACCCACTTCCGGGGGTCACATAACATCTTGCCCAATCGGCGCTCAGGAAGGGGCGCAATCTAGCGCAATGCTGGGTTCGTTACCGCTATTGCATCCTTAGTTACACTGTAACCATTGCGGGGAAGATGGTGGAGGTGTGGTTCTGAAAGAACATAAACAATAACAAAGTATTAAAATTTGAAGCCTGTGATTACATTAAAAATCAGCATAAAAATGTACATAAGGTATGCATATATATAGGACAATAAGGTGCATTCTAGTAAGCATCTAGGTAGCAATAGCGTTCATTACGCTCATTTAGTCCCATAGCATAGCAAGCATCAGTTAGGGAGATTAAACGTGCTTCTTCCTGCAGTAGTTTTTGTTTACGGTTTCTTCCCCTATGGGGGATTGGTACTTGTTTGAGACCCATAAACCTCAGGCCCCCCGTTTTACCTCCATGACACTCTCTCACATGAGCTATCAATCTGCCTGCTCCTATACCTGTACGTACTGAGTTAACATGCTGCTGAAAACGAGTAGCTAATTGTTGTTCTGTTTTCCCAATATAAAACCTTTTACATGGGCACATAATAGCGTAAACTACATATGTAGATCTGCAATGTAAGTAATCCCTTATGGTCAGTCTTGTTCCCCCTAATTGTACTGTTTTTCCCGGCAAGAACTGACCACAATGATTGCATGTTCCACATCTGTAGTTACCTTGTGGACAAAGGCTATGCAACCAATTTGTCTGTTTCATCTGCCGTAATTCGCTAGATGTAACAATGTCCCCAATCGTACGTGCCCTTCTAAATGTAATCAGGGGTTTCTCGTTAGCAATATGGCTCAGTGATGGATCTAATTTCAAAATAGACCAATGTCTGAGGATAGTGCTGCATAGTTTTTCTGCCATAGGGGAGTATTCGAAGACCATTACTACACGTCCATTACTGGGTTGTGTACCTTCTCTTTTCTTTTTCCTTTCTTTCCAAATCAAGTTAGTACGTTTCATCTTTTTAGCTCTCAGGTAAGCACCAACCACCACCTCTTTTGGATACCGCTTAGCTAGAAAGCGCATACCCAGATCAAAGCTCTGCTTCTCATAGTCAGAGTCCAAGCTATTGTTCCTTTTTAATCGTAAGAATTGCCCATATGGGATTCCATCTAGAGTGTGTCTTGGGTGGTAGCTGTTATACTGAAGGAGAGAGTTAGCAGCCATATTTTTTCGGTATCCCCTGGTAAGGATACTTTCTCCGTCAGTGAACAGCTGTAGGTCAAGAAATTCCACCTGATTCCCTCCCCGCACTCCAGTGAACTGCATATTGAAAGTATTCACATTGATGTATTCAATGAATCGATTGAAGCTGGACTGATTACCTTTCCAAACTATTAAAAACATCATCCACAAATCTAAACCAACAGACAATGGAGTTGCAGTAGGGGTTAGACTTACTATGGATATATACTTCTTCCCACTTTGCCGAAAACAGATTTGCAAATGTGGGTGCTACAGCCGTCCCCATTGCAACTCCAGATGACTGTTTGTACCATCTATCCTCAAACCTAAAGCTTGTACTCCTATCCTACTTGTTGTCTGTATGCCTGTGTAACTACAATTAAACCTTAAAGAGCAGTGCTGGTGCTCCGTCTTTTGCTTCTTGATAACGGATTGAATTACTTGGATTACGTGAGCACACCCCTGGGTGGTAAAGTACACAGAGCCAATCCACAGCCAGCATCTGGTGCCAGCCATCTCTTAGTCTACCATTCCTATTCTTGTGAGTATTCTGCACTAGAGATGGCCCAAACGGTTCGCCGGCGAACGGTTCCCGGCGAACTTCCAGGGTTCGCGATCGTGGAGAACCGCAAACTTTTCCAGAAGTTTGGTTCACCCCCATAGTGCATCATGAGGGTCAACTTTGACCCTCTACATCACAGTCAGCAGGCACATTGTAGACAATCAGGCTACACTCCCTCCTGGAGCCACTCCCCCCCTTATAAAAGGCAGGCATCGTCAGGCTTTTCACTCACTCGTGTGCCTGCATTAACCACTTCAGCCTACAGCTTCGAAAATCTTATGCATCCAAGCAATGTTCACCTCCCATTCATTCGCTAATAACTTTATCGCTACTTATCAAAATTAATTGATCTATATCTCGTTTTTTCCGCCACTAATTAGGCTTTCTTTAGGTAGTACATTTTGCTAAGAGCCACTTTACTGTAAATACATTTTAACAGGAAGATTAAGATAGAAATGGAAAAAAATCATTATTTCTCAGTTTTTGGCCATTATAGTTTAAAATTAATACATGCTACAGTAATTAAAACCCATGCATTTTATGTGCCCATTTGTCCCGCTTATTACACCATTTAAATTACATCCCTATCACAATTTATGGCGCCGATATTTTATTTAGAAATAAAGGTGCATTTTTTCAATTTGCGTCGATCACTATTTACAAGCTTATAATTTTAAAAAATGTAATAAGATACTCTCTTGACATGTATATTTAAAAAGTTCAGACCCTTAGGTAACTATTTATGTAGTTTTTTTTTTTTTTATTGTAATTTTTTTTATTATTTTTTTTAATACAAAAATGTATTTGGGTAATTTTAGTTTGGGAGGTAAATAGCCAATTTTAGATGTAAAATAATGTATTTTTTATTCAATACAGGTATGTGGGTGCAGTTTACTATTTGGCCACAAGATGGCCACATTCAAAAAGTTCCTAGATGCGAACGATGTCGCATCTAGGAACTAAAATGAAGAGAAGTTGTTTCCTGGGGGCAGAAATACCACGCTCTCTGATGAGAAAGCGTCGGTATTTCTGCCGGGGACTTGGATCGGTGAATGGGAATTATATTCCCATTCACTGATCGGGGGGGCAGCGGGAGGCAGCGGGGGCGCGCGCGGGCGCGCGCCCGATCGCGCACACCACACGGCTGCAGCACCACTGCCTATCTGGACGGATATATGCGTCCAGATATGGCGAAGTGGTTAATTAGAGAAGGGAGAGCTGCTGTGCAGAGACCTATCGGGAAAGCTTAGTTAGGCTCTTGTTGGCTTCTTAGCTTGCTCCTTGCTGATTCTTATTGCTAAAAAAGCACCACTCAACAGCTCTTTTGAGAGCTAATCTTGTTCTTGTGATCTATTTTTTTTTGTGTGTGTGGCCCACTTGCATTATATACAGCCCTGTGAGTAATTACTGCTGTGCCAGGTGCACATTATAATACCCATCTCTGCATATACCTTACCTACTACCTGTTGCTCACTTTAGTGCACCCACCTACCTACGTGAGCGCACGCAGTGTCACTGTGCCTGTCCGGTACCTGTGTGTGTGTGACAGGTGCACATTGTAATACCCATCAATGCATATACCTACCTGTTGTTCACAGTGCACCCACCTACCTACGTGAGCACACACAGGGCTTGATTCACAAAGCGGTGGTAACTGTTAGCACGCCTGTGAAAACCCCCTTAGCACGTCTAAACAAGCTTTTCGCGCATAAAACTTTATGCGCGCAAAACTTTATGCGCATAAAACTTTACGCGCGTACTGCACAGAGCGCAGGGCGCTCCGTGCGAAGTGCCCATTAAAGCCTATGGGACTTAGCGCGCATAAAACTTTGCGCGCGTAAAACTTTGCGCGCGCAAAGTTAGTGCGCGATCTGATTGACTTTAGACATGCTAAGTAGGTTAGCACCGCTTTGTGAATCAAGCCCACAGTGTCACTGTGCCTGTCCGGTACCTGTCTGTGAGTGACAGGTGCACATTGTAATACCCATCACTGCATATACCTTCCTGTTGTGTTCAGTGCACCCACCTACCTATGTGAGCGAATGCAGTGTCACTGTGCCTGTCTGGTACCTGTGTGTGTGTGACAGGTGCACATTGTAATACCCATCACTGCATATACCTACTACCTGTTGTTTACTTCAGTGCACCCACCTACCTACATGAGCGCACGCAGTGTCACTGTGCCTGTCCAGTACCTGTGTGTGTGTGTGTGTGTGTAATAGGTGCATATTGTAATACCCATCACTGCATATACCTTCCTGTTGTGTTCAGTGCACCCACCTACCTACATGAGCACATGAGGTGTCACTGTGCCTGTCCGGTACCTGTGTGTGTGTGACAGGTGCACATTGTAATACCCATCACTGCATATACCTACCTATTGTGTTCAGTGCACCCACCTACCTACATGAGTGCACGCAGTGTGATATACCACTCCGTGCATACCTGTTAACTGCACCTGTGTGACTGCACATTGTATTAGTCAAGTCAGTGCATACCTTTCACTTCATTCCCCCTGATATGGACAAAATGGACAAAACATGTAGAGGCATAGGGCAGACTCAGAGGAAGGCCACCCAGCAGGTCTATGCGAGGTCGTGCTGACGTGATTTCGTGTGGCCCTGGACCAAAGTACAGTGTTTAGAAGAAGGCACGTCCCATCAACTCCCAAGATTGTCAGGACAGTGTTGACTATTTAACACAGAACACCTCATCTTCCACAGCCACCAGCGCTACTCCAAGTACCACACATACAGTACATAAAGTGTGAGGAGGAGGATGATGAAGTACCTGCTGTTGTTGCAGTTTTGGAGGTGTCTGAGGCAAGCAAAGCTGGGCAGGATGATTATGATGATGACGATGATACGGATGCTCTGTATGTTCCCAGTAGAGGAGATGAACAGGGGGACAGTTCAGAGGGGGAGTCAGAGAGAAGTAGGAGGAGACGAGTTCCTGAAAGAAGCAGGGGGAGCTCGTTGTCAGAAATAGCTAGTGGCAGTGTCCGGCGCCATGTATCGCCACCTATGGACTGCCAGCCAACATACGCTTCAACATCAGCTGCTGATGCCACCATAGTGCCATCACCCCAGGGGGGGCTCAGCGGTTTGGACATTTTTTAATGTGTCTGCCGTAGACCAGAGCAATGCCATCTGTTCTCTCTGCCTCCAAAAATTGAGCTGTGGAAAGGCCAACACCCACGTAGGGACAACTGCCTTATGAAGGCACATTGAGAAAAGGCACAAACTGCAATGGGAAGATCACCAGAGGAAAAGCAGCACACAAAAGTAAAGCCACCCTCCTTCTCATCTTCCTCCTTCGGGTGCAGCAACTTCAGCCACTTTCTCCCTTGCACCTTCTCAGCCACCCTCCTCCACAACGCCTCTGACTTTGAGCGGTTCCTGCTCCTCTGCCCACAGCAGCCAGGTGTCTGTGAAGTAAATCTTTGAGCGGAAGAAGCCAATTTCTGCCAGTCACCCCCTTGCCCGGCGTCTGACAGCTGGCTTGGCGGAACTGTTAGCTCGCCAGCTGTTACCATTCCAGCTGGTGGACTCTGAGGCCTTCCGTAAATTTGTGGCCATTGGGACACCACAGTGGAAGATACCAGGCTGCAATTATTTCTCTAAAAAGGCCAAAACTGTCCCGTGCAGTTGAGAGGCAAGTGGTGTCATCTCTGGCACACAGTGTTGGGTCAAGGGTCCACCTGACCACGGATGCCTGGTCTGCCAAGCATGGTCAGGGCAGGTACATTACTTACACAGCCCATTGGGTCAACCTGGTGACCGATGGCAAGCAGGGAGTACGTGGCTGTGCAGCGGACCAACTTGTGACACCTCCAAGGCTTGCAGGCACGCCTCCTGCCACCGCCTCTCCTCCTGCTACATCCTCTTCGCTGTCATCATCCTCCTCCTCCTTGGCTGAGTGGCAGTTCAACTCTACTGGTGCTGCGATCTCCTCTCCAGCTACACAGCCCCAACTCCCCAGGGCCTATGCTGCATGCCAGGTACGACGGTGTCACGTCATCTTAGACATGTCTTGCCTCAAAGCAGAGAGTCACACTGGAGCAGCTCTCCTGGCTGCTCTTAACAAACAGGTGGATCAGTGGCTGACCCAGCATCAGCTGGAGATTGGAAACGTGGTGTGTGACAACAGCAGCAATCTCATTTCCGCTTTGGATTTGGGAAAGCTAACACATGTACCCTGCATGGCACATGTGCTGAATCTAGTCATTCATAGATTTGTATCAAAGTACCCAGGCTTAGAGGACTTCCTGAAGCAGGCCAGGAAGTTGTGTGGGCATTTCAGGCGGTCTTACACGGCCATGGCACACTTTGCAGACATTCAGCGGAGAAACAAGTTGCCGGTGAGATGCCTGATTTGCGATAGCCCGACTCGCTGGAATTCGACCCTCCTTATGTTCTCTCACCTGCTAGAACAGGAAAAAGCCGTCACCCAGTACCTCTACAACTACAGTAGAAGGACACAGTCTGGGGAGATGGGGATGTTCTGGCCCAACAACTAGACACTCATGTGAAATGCATGCAGGCTCATGTGGCCGTTTGAGGAGGTGACCAACCTGGTGAGTCGCAGTGAAGGCACCATCAGTGACTTGATCCCGTACGCTTACTTCCTGGAGCGTGCCATGCGTAGAGTGGTGGATCAAGCTGTGGAGGAGCATGAACAGGAACAGTTACGGGAGGAAGCGTTGTGGGATGAATTCTCATCAGAACCAGATGTTTCCTCAACACCTGCGGCAGCACAGAGGGGGGAGGAGGAAGAGAAGGAAGAGTCGTGTGGGGAAGAGGAGTCAGACTCGGATGATGAGGAAGGTGTTTCTTTGGAGGAGGAGGAGGAGGCGGCGGCAGAATAACAACCGCAGCAGGCGTCGCAGGGGGCTTGTGCTGCTCAACGTTCCCGTGGTATTGTTCATGGCTGGGGGGAGGAGGAGGACTTACCTGACATCACTGAGGAAGAGCAAGAGGAGATTGATAGTTCGTCTGGATCCAACTTTGTGCAGATGGCGTCTTTCATGCTGTCCAGCCTGTTGAGGGACCCCCGTATAAAAAATGTATAAAAAACTCAAGGGGAATGAGCTGTACTGGGTGGCCACGCTACTAGACCCTTGGTATAGGCACAAAGTGGCGGACATGTTACCAACTCACCTGAAGGCACTTGCAGAGCAAGCTGGCAACAATGCTTTACAATGCGTTTAAGGGTGATGTCACAGCACAATGCAATATAGGTACCACTGCCAGTAATCCTTCTCCCATGTCCACGCAAGGCAAGGACAGGACGCTACAGTGATCTCATGGTGAGAAGACTGCCTGAAGACTAAGTCAGTCCCCACACACAGCATCTCTGCCTGCACGCCGTGTGACTGACTGCCCCAAGACTAAGTCACTCCCCACACAGCACCTCTGCCCGCAGGCCGCTTGACTGCCTTCTCCGCCACCACCAACAGGGTCCAGGACTCCAGGTGGATTCCTGAATTTTTAAGTGGCTGCATTGCAGCTGCAACAACAAAACAAAAGGCATGTACATGTGCCAATTCCCCTTCATGATCATTACCTTGCTGCGGTGAAAGGGCTTGCGTATCACAATGAAGCAATGACCGACGGCTATATGAGTGTCTCGGGGGGGGGCTTGCACTCTCGCCATGGTACACACCAGTCCAGCACGGCCGTCACAACACAAACAGCTATTAGCGGTGCATTACACAGTGAGTTTGGTGTGTCAGTGTGAAGCAGTACTCTAATTACACTCCCTGATTGATGTATACACGTGTAAGATGTTTTAAAGCACTTTAGGCCTGCAGTTTAGCATTCAATGTGATTTCTTCTCTGAAAACGATGCTTTGCGTTAAAACCAGATTTTTCCCTGGGACTTTTGGCATTTATCCCACTCCGCCGTGCCCCCCTCCAGGTGTTAGACCCCTTGAAACATCATTTCTATCACTTTTCTGGCCAGTATAAGTGTTTCTAGTTTTCAAAGTTCGCTTCCCCTTTGAAGTCTATTACGGTTCGCGAAAGTTCGCGCACACCGAACTTTTGTGGAAGTTTGCAAACCGAAAATCGGAGGTTCGGGCCATCGCTATTCTGCACATACTGTTGATGAGTGTCTCAAACCCTCAACGTGCTACGCTATCAGGGGCTCCTGGTGTCCCTGTCTAGTTTTTTGTCTCCTTTGGAAGGTCCTTGGACTCCATTCGTGCCACACTCTCTAAACAGATTAAGAGCTTCAGCACACATAAGTTCTGTGCCCTCTTATGTCACTAACCAATAAGTAGTGTAGAGATATGCTCCATGTAATAGAAAAATTCAGTGAAAGCACATACCCATACCTAGGTGCAATCAGATATTTCACTATACAGAGCCTAACAATTATTTCAGAGCCACACAAGGTACCGTTTGTCAAGATATAATGAACCTTTCTTTGCCTTTGACCAGCCTTGACAAAGGGGATCCTACATGGCATACATGCCACTTTGCCGCCCGGCGCCCAGATACTTAGCTGCTGGTGAAACTCTGGGTGCCGTTAATTACTGTTCCCCCTCCGAGTCAATGCAACTTCCCCAAACTACTGCTGCACAGGCCATGTACTAAAGCATTCAGATGCTACGCTGCACATGCTGTGCGCCAGGAAGCCCTGGCTCGCCTACATGACCTCAGAACAATTGTTCAGAGATGCATAACTTCTGCATTATTAATTTCTTGGACTCCATTCTTGCATTCTGGATAAGAATAATTGACTTGCTTTTAAGTGAAGCTGAGGCAACCCAAAGAAAAAAGGTTAGATACTTAGGGCCGGTTCACACGGACACTTGGCGTCGTCCTCTGGCCTTCCATTCTACGTCGTCATGTTCAGGGGTGGCACGTGGCCTTCTGAAGCCGATAGTTGGTGCCATCACGATCATCAGTTTTTGTCCCTGCAAGTGGACATGAAGACGTGCCGGTGAATCGACCCTAGAATCTGCATGAGGCTTCTAGAGTCACCTGATATGATGCAGAAAATCGGGGATCGGAACACTGCATTTGCGCAATCAATGGTAATCGATGGTTACCGCGTGATGCTAAACACTCCCAATCACTTGAATGGGAACGTTTAGCCGAGGAGTCCTGGACCCTTAGCGGTAAACATCACCAAGCGTCCGTGTGAACCGGCCCTTACCTAGAGAGAGGAAGGGTTTGGATACTCCAGAAGCTTCCTATCTCCTCCTTGACCCCACCATGTTGTTTACTGACCTTTTGAACATATCTAACAAGAGTTTGACAGATATGTTCTCATGGTCACCCCCAGGAAATGGTCACATGGGTGCAAGTAAGGTGCAGCCTTACTCGTGTAGGTGCAGCAGGGCCGTGCTCCTGCATGAAGAGGGGAGCAGCTGCAAACAAAAAGAGTCCGAGAAAGTGGGGTTGGGTTGAGGAGGATGTGGGAAGCCTCTGGAGGATCTAGAGGCTTCCCTCTTCTTAGGTAAGTATTTAGGGGTCCACCTTTGGTTTGAATTAAATGATTTGGGCATGTCCATTGTATTTGGCTATGCCTTATCAGTTAGTTTGTGATACCAAATTTGGACAGCAGAAATGACAAGCCTGAAAGGTCAGCCAGAAGGTCATTAGATCTTCCTAAAAAAAATTGCAAGGTCTCAGAGTAAGAGAATCCTTGGTGGAATCTTCCCAAAAGTTTGCAAGTTGCTAAAATTGATGACCATTGCTTAATTAATCAGTATAATTACATTGAAGCTGTAGCCAACAGAATATTGACAGCAGTGACAGTCACAGCAGCATCAACCACACCATATAAAAGGAAGAGTATGTGCTTCCAGTTTTGAAAAAATGTGCCATCATATACTAAAATATTTGGCAGCATACTGTACCTAATCAATGAAATCTGGATGTGGAACGCATTCGTGATGCAAGTCTGACTCATCTGTAGTTTAGAAACTCACCCTACCCCTTTCCTCTCTCTCTCTCTCTCTCTCTCTCTCTCTCTCTCTCTCTCTCTCTCTCTCTCTCTCTTTATGTATATATATATATATATATATATATATACATATATATATATATATATATATACACACACACATGCAGACACACACACACAAACACACATGCACACCCCTTCTAGATGCACTAAATACCCTTGGTGATAAGAAACCTTCAGCATGGCAGGCCAACACCTCTAATGCAAGCACCTCTCCATCACAGATACTTAGGAGGTTCCCAGAAGCCTCATTTCATAACTCATATGCCTCAGGAAGCTGGTTCCCATGCTCTGATGGTGTGAAATAAAGCGGAACATCCCCCTTTCCCATAGTATAAGTGATATTTACATCCTTGCCCTGCTATTGATAGTATTATTGCTACTTCCTTCGCTACTTTCTGCCAAAATTTGCAGAGCTAGTAGCAGATACATCCATGCTGCCATTGAGAAAATCTCTGCAGATGCACCTTAAAGGCACTTTGGATTTCCCATTTGGATTTCCCACTAATAATAATCACTTCTATATATACTTTGAATGGTGGTAATCATTAACAAGCTGTTCCCCATCCCCTTCTTGTACCTCTGACACTGTAGTTGCCATTGGCAGGTTTTGGTGCGCTGTATCAATTGTTATGTATAGAGTGCTTGGGGGGCCCCATTGTAAAACTTGCATCGGGGCCCACAGCCCCTTAGCTACGCCACTGCCTTGTAGTATGTTTCTTAGATGATGGTCACCCAGTAATAGTCAGTATTGAACCTGAAATGAGAGGAATATGGAGACTTGCATATTTATCTTGTTTTAACAATGACGTTGTCTGGCTTTCCTGCTGATCCTGTGCCTCTGATACTCCAAACCCTTGAGCCAGAACATTTATGCATGTGAAGTGTTCTGATTAAAGCCTAGCAACACTTTGCTGCATGCTTGTTTCAAAATGTGCAATTTAGATTCTACTACTGAAGTCAAAGAGATCAAAAAGACAGCTGGGAAACTTGCATTGTTTGAATCCTATATCCTATGGGTCATTCTGTAAATACAGCAACATAGATGAACTAATTCAAAGTGATTGTTGTAGCAACATAAAGGAACTCATGTGCTTCAGGTTACCTACTGTAGAAGACCCAGATTCATATGGATCAGGCAACAACACAGTATCTCCTGACTGCTTAAACCCTTCACAGGGACTCATAATAGATGGAACATTCCTTGTGGAACCTCCTTCCCAATTCAAAAACTGCCATCACACCATAACTTCATAGCCTGCATATTAAAGTGCATGCACACAAAGTTATGCACCTATTTTTTTACCAGTAATTATAACTTGTTGGAAATGCACACTAAAGAAATGACAGTCCTCTTTTAGAACTGGTACACCTTAACTAACAAATATATACACACACCAACATTTGTAATATACACACACCAACACTTGTGACAAAACATAAAATATTATATGAACTCGCCATACTCCTAACGGAATACCTTTGGGTGTCTTCTTTCTAAAATGGGGTCATTTGTGGGGTTCCTATACTGCCCTGGCATTTTAGGGGCCCTAAACCGTGAGGAGTAGTCTTGAAACCAAATGTCGCAAAATGACCTGTGAAATCCTAATGGTACTCATTGGACTTTGGGCCCCTCAGCGCACTTAGGGTGTCAAAAAGTGCCACACATGTGGTACCACCGTACTCAGGAGAAGTAGTATAATGTGTTTTGTGGTGTATTTTTACACATACAGATGCTGGGTGGGAGAAATATCTCTGTAAATGACAATTATTTGATTTTTTTACACACAATTGTCCATTTACAGAGAGATTTCTCCCACCCAGCATGGGTATGTATAAAAATACACCCCAAAACACATTATACTACTTCTTCTGAGTACGGCGATACCAGATGTGTGACACTTTTTTGCAACCTAGGTGCGCTAAGGGGCCTAACGTCCTATTCACAGGTCATTTTGAGGCATTTGGATTCTAGACTACTCATCACGGTTTAGGGCCCCTAAAATGCCAGGGCAGTATAGGAAGCCCCCAAGTGACCCCATTTTAGAAAGAAGACACCCCAAGGTATTCTGTTAGGAGTATGGGGAGTTCATAGAAGATTTTTTTTTTTTGTCACAAGTTAGCGGGAAATGACACTTTGTGAAAAAAAAAATAATAATACAAATCAATTTCCACTAACTTGTGACAAAAATAAAATCTTCTATGAACTCATCATACACCTAACAGAATACCTTGGGGTGTCTTCTTTCTAAAATGGGGTCACTTGTGGGGTTCCTATACTGCCCTGGCATTTTACGGGCCCAAAACCGTGAGTAGTCTGGAAACCAAATTTCTCAAAATGACTGTTCAGGGGTATAAGCATCTGCAAATTTTGATGACAGGTGGTCTATGAGGGGGCAAATTTTGTGGAACCAATCATAAGCAGGGTGGCCTCTTAGATGGCAGGTTGTATTGGGCCTGATTTGATGGATAGGAGTGCTAGGGGGGTGACAGGAGGTAATTGATGGGTGTCTCAGGGGGTGGTTAGAGGGGAAAATAGATGCAATCAATGCACTGGGGAGGTGATCGGAAGGGGGTGTTAGGGGGATCTGAGGGTTTGGCCGAGTGATCAGGAGCCCACACGGGGCAAATTAGAGCCTGATCTGATGGGTAGGTGTGCTAGGGGGTGACAGGTGGTGACAGGAGGTGACTGATGGGTGTCTCAAGGTGTGATTAGAAGGGGAAATAGATGCAAGCAATGCACTGGCGAGGTGATCAGGGCTGGGGTCTGAGGGCATTCTGAGGGTGTGGGCGGGTGATTGGGTGCCCTAGGGGCAGATTATGGTCTAATCTGATGGGTAACAGTGACAGGTGGTGATAGGGGGTGATTGATGGGTGATTGATGGGTAATTAGTGGGTGTTTAGGGTAGAGAACAGATGTAAACACTGCACTTGGGAGGTGATCTGACATCGGATCTGCAGGCGATCTATTGGTGTGGGTGGGTGATCAGATTGTCCGCAAGGGGCAGGTTAGGGGCTGATTGATGGGTGGCAGTGACAGGGGGTGATTGATGGGTGGCAGTGACAGGGGGTGATTGATGGGTGATTGATAGGTGATTGACAGGTGATTGACAGGTGATCAGTGGGTTATTACAGGGAATAACAAATGTAAATAATGCACTGGCGAATTGATAAGGGGGGTCTGAGGGCAATCTGAGCAAGTGGGTGGGTGATTGGGTGCCCGCAAGGGGCAGATTAGAGTCTAATCTGATGGGTAACAGTGACAGGTGGTGATAGGGGGTGATTGATGGGTAATTAGTGGGTGTTTAGGGTAGAGAACAGATGTAAACACTGCACTTGGGAGGTGATCTGATGTCGGATCTGCGGGCGATCTATTGGTGTGGGTGGGTGATCAGATTGCCCGCAAGGGCAGGTTAGGGGCTAATTGATGGGTGGCAGTGACAGGGGGTGATTGATGGGTGGCAGTGACAGGGGGTGATTGATCGGTGATTGATAGGTGATTGACAGGTGATTGACAGGTGATCAGTGGGTTATTACAGGGAATAACAGATGTAAATAATGCACTGGCGAATTGATAAGGGGGGTCTGAGGGCATTCTGAGCGTGTGGGTGGGTGATTGGGTGCCCACAAGGGGCAGATTAGGGTCTAATCTGATGGGTAACAGTGACAGGTGGTGATAGGGGGTGATTGATGGGCGATTAGTGGGTGTTTAGGGTAGAGAACAGATGTAAACACTGCACTTGGGAGGTGATCTGATGTCGGATCTGCGGGCGATCTATTGGTGTGGGTGGGTGATCAGATTGCCCGCAAGGGGCAGGTTAGGGGCTGATTGATAGGTGGCAGTGACAGGGGGTGATTGATGGGTGGCAGTGACAGGGGGTGATTGATAGGTGATTGATAGGTGATTGACAGGTGATCAGTGGGTTATTACAGGGAAGAACAGATGTAAATATTGCACTGGCGAATTGATAAGGGGGTGTCTGAGTGCAATCTGAACGTGTGGGCGGGTGATTGGGTGCCCGCAAGGGGCAGATTAGGGTCTAATCTGATGGGTAACAGTGACAGGTGGTGATAGATGGGTGGCAGTGACAGGGGGTAATTGATGGGTGATTGACAGGTGATTGATAGGTGATCAGTGGGTTATTACAGGGGGGATAGGCATACAGTACACAGGGGGGGGGGGACTGGGGAGAATCTGAGGGGTGGGGGGTGATCAGGAGGGAGCAGGGGGCAGTTTAGGGTTAAAAAAAATAGCATTGACAGATAGTGACAGGGAGTAATTGATGGGTGATTAGGGGGGTGACTGGGTGAAAAGTGCAAACAGTGGTCTGGGGGGTGGGCAGGGGGGGTCTGAGGGGTGCTGTGGGCGATCAGGGGGCAGGGGGGGAGATCAGTGTGCTTGGGTGCAGACTAGGGTGGCTGCAGCCTGCCCTGGTGGTCCCTCGGACACTGGGACCACCAGGGCAGGAGGCGGCCTGTATAATAGGCTTTGTATACATTACAAAGCCTATTATACCACAATAATGCGGCGATCCGGGTGCTAGTAACCCGCGGGCGCTTCCGAACGGCCTGATCGCGTCACGAATTTTGAGCCCTAGCACACACAGTCTTTTGGTTGAGGTGTTGCAGACACTCCCTAGAAACGATCGCGTCACGAATGACACGATCGCCGCATAACCACACCTGCAGCTGCCCCCGCCGATGGGCGTATTGCGGTCGTTTGGGCCCGGTCTTTGCCACCGCCCATCGGCTGGGGGCGGTCCTTAAGTGGTTAAACCATCCACAGGGAAAATATATGGAATGTCTCTTGTGTGAAAATATATGGAATGTCCTTGTGTGAAAATATATGGAATGTCCCTTGTGTGAAAATATATGGAATGTCCTTGTATGAAAATACATGGAATGTCCCTTGTGTGAAAATATATGGAATGCACCTTGTGTGAAAATATATGGAATGTTCCTTGTGTGAAAATATATGGAATGCCCCTCGTGTACCTCCTTCCCTTCTTTCTATTATTTTGTACCTACAACCAGGGCAGCCATCGGGGCGGGGGGGGGGGGGGGGGTCAACTGACACTGCAGTGAGGGGCCCAGGGCTTCTGAGGGCCCTGGGGCCCCCCAAAGCGCTGGAAGGGCCGCATGTGCTGGCCGCGGGCCTGTGGCTCACTAACCGGCACACTGCGTTCCAGCACTGAGAGAAGGGTGACATCAGCGCTTGAATGTGGGCATCAGATGAGTGAGCCCGCTACAGTGGACTATCTATACTGGGGCAACACCTATATATATGGCTACCTAGACTGGGGCTGGAACTACCTATACCTAGCTACCTCTACTGGGGCACCACCTAAACCTGGCTACCTATACTGGGGCACCACCTACAATTGGCTACTTATACTGTAGTGCCTATAGCTTGCTTTCTATAATGGGGGCACCTGTGCCTGGCTTACCTATACTGGTGCACCACCCATACCAGGCTACCTATACTGGGGACAACTATGCCAGGCTACCTATACCGGGGCAACACCTATAGTTAAATACCTATACTGGGGCACCTGTATCTTGCTGGCCTATACTGGGGCTCCAGCTATACCAGGCTACCTATACTGGGGGCATCTACACCAGGCTACCTATACTGGCGCACCACCTATAGCTGGCTAGTTATACTGGGGGAACCTATACCTGGCTACCTATACTGGGGGCACCTATGCATGGATATCTATACTGTGGGCACCTATACCTGGCTAGGGCAGGGGGAGGAGCTGAGACAGAAGGGGACAAGAGGTAACACAGGGGGATAAAAGAGGCACAGGGGAACATAAGCGGACAAAAGAGGCACAGGGAGAAAAGAAATGAGACGAGAACATGAGGTCACACAGCGGGACACAAAAGGGGAACAAACTGAGGTGAGACAGAGGGGGACAAAAGAGGCAAGGAAGAAACGAGGGGGACAAAAGAGAACGGATAAAGGATAAGAACGGACCTACAAGTCCCTATCTCATTTGTTAACCGGAGACTACTTGTATTTTGCTAGTATTTGGCTCCACCCACAACATGCCATAGTCACGCCCACTTTTTTGCAGCATTACGCTGTGCATGCTGCTTTCTTCGCTGTCGGAGCCATGCACATTTTTCGCCGCAGCGCACTTCGTGCACGGACACGGGGGTGGGATGGCTAGTGAGCGGGCACAGCAACCAGTGGATGGTCCCAGGGAGGGGGGCCAAGGCCTGATGATGTGTGAGGGGCCTCAAAATTTCTGATGGCGGCCCTGCCTACACCATTCTCTCATCCTCGTCTAGCTCCTTTTCCTACATCTATGTCCCAGTGATGGAGACACGTGACATAAAGGAAACTTGGCTGACTTGCTCCTCCTGGTCTTGGCAAAGCCCCTGCAGTGTTGGGCACCATTCCTCTGGTCCTGACATTCTAAGCTTTTCATTCGACTCCTCTTTTTGGCCCTTTGACTTCAAACTAGATTCAGGCAGTGTGCCATACACTCCTGCCCATGCTTACTCGAATATGTATCTATGGTTAAATGTATCATGCTGCAGTGACAGGGTCAGATTCTTGTTTTTGTGGGCAGGGACAGCCTTTTGTGAAAATAAGAGATGGATGGGCTTGAGGTACTGGGGGATGGCACAGGCACAAATTAATGAAAAGGATCTGTACTCAGTAGTCTATATCAGTGTTTCTCAACATTTTATTGGTTTGTACCCCTTATAAAACCCTGTACTCACCAAGTACCCCCTAGAATAGTAGCCATTATCACAAGTACCCCTTGACAAATATATATTTAATATATTTAATCGTAGTACATGATTATTGGTTCTAAACAATTTCCAAGCGTTTATTATTGCTTTTAATTCGCTAAAAACACTAATTTGAAGTTGGTTAAATAAGATTTATTATTTTCTATAACTCTAAATTTGTGATTCTTGGTTAAGTATATCAAGCCTGAGTACCCCCTGGAACCATCAGAAGTACCCCCTGGGGTACGCGTACCACACGTTGAGAACCTAGGGTCTATATGACAGCTGTTGCAGAGCTGTAGAGGCAAGTAAGCTCTGGGAATCAGCATGGTGTGTCTTCACTGTCTTGGCCCTATATCTCTGGTTATTATTTGTTTCCTGAAATCCAATGCAGAAACATGCTTGCTGCACACTGCTTTAGACTGGCTACAGGATTTAACACACAAAGATGCAGAGGGAGCCTTTTTATCCACCACAAACTGGTTGTTCTGTGTCTGGGTCCTCCCAGAGGAGGCGTAACTAAGTGTCTTGAGCGCCGAGCAGACCTATGCAGGGTCATCCAGTCTACTGCATATTCAATGTGCTGGAAACCTAAAGGAGAGATTCACAGCATGTATAAGAAATGGCAGGATCTCGGAAGCCGTGAAGCCGTAATACAGCTTGACTGTTCTGAATGTGAATGAGTAGCCTATTTCCCCCTCCCCACCCCCTACCACCCAGGCATGGCACCTCTGGGCATGTTGTTCTTAAAGGAGGTGACATGTGACATGATGAGATAGACATGTGTATATATAGAGCCTAGCACACAAATAACTATGCTGTGTTCCTTTTTCTTCTTTCTTTTTTCCTTTTTTTTTCTTTCTCTGCCTGAAAAAGTTAAACATCATAGTTTCTGTCTGGGTCGGACTGGGTCAGACTATAGCAGAACCCTCACTGATAAGTAATGATAGCCATAAAACACTTTACTGTCCGTCAATGGCTTCTGAGAGCAGAAAAGAGATAAAAAGATAATAATTCATAGATTTGAGCTCTAGCATACTTCAATGAAGTTGTCATTGAGAAGAGACAATGAAACTGTAAAAACTTAAAAGCTAGATTTAAATATAAAATAAAACTGTGCGATATCTTAAAAAAAAGTAATTTTTAGGAGAAGGAGGATAGATACTATTGTTTTTCTCATCAGTTATATTCAACTCGGATGTCCTTTAAGTGTTAAATAAAATTAGTTTTCTGCTTTTTTTAATCAGAAACAATAAAATGTAATAAGATAGACACAAAATAAATGGCAGGCACCCTTTTTACTTAGTGTATTGCTCAACTTAACCACTAAAATGTAACCTTTGATAAGCATAATCTCTGCTCAGCAAACTGATTGTACTTTGCCTAGTTTCACCAGCATCAGTTTACAAGAAAATCCAAGCATTCCATAAAGATTGCTTGCGTTTAAAAATGTTTACAAAGGAATAAAAAACAACTACAACAATTAAACAATAGAACATTACAGAGACATATAAGCACATGCGCACACAACACTTTCCATCCGCTAAGCTGCTGGGTTTCTGGCAGAGTACAAATTAACATTTGCACAATGTCTAATTATACTTAGCTCCTCAAGTGGTGAATATGTTGCTGTGCTGCATGCCTGCAGGGCTGGCAAGGCATTCATAGTCTTCAACTCAGCTTAACTTGTGTGTCTTCAAATCTCCAAAGGGAAAAAATGTGTGAAGAGAGGGGATCAGTCTAACTTCTTACATGACTTTTGAATCCAAGCGCAAAGAATAAAAGGAAGTCTAAGCTGCTCATGTCTTTTTATTCTCTTTACCCAATCCATCTCAGGAGACTATTATTATTATTGTTATTTAGTATTTATATAGCACTCACATCCTCCTCAGTGCTGTACAGAGTATATATTGTCTTGTCACTTAACTGACCCTCAGGGGGCTCACAATCTAATCCTTACCATAGTCATATGTCTATGTATGTATCATGTAGTTTATGCATTATAGTCTAGGGGCCTCTTTAGGGGGAAGCCAATTAACTTATCTGTATGTTTTTGGGATGTGGGAGGAAACCACAGTGTGTGGAGGAAACCCATGCAGACACAGAGAGAACATACAAACTCTGTGCAGATAGTTCCCTGGCTGGGATTGGTACTGGGGAACCAGCGCTGCAAGGCAAGAGTGCCACTGTGCTGCCCAAGAGAACTGGCTACTATTCCTAACAAGCCATACTTGTTCAGCTTTTCTTACAATAGTTCTGTCATAAGTTTCAATATTTAATAAGCTAAGTAATGTCTGTATAGTCTTTTACAATGTTTTTGTGCACAGCCCGGCCTCACCGTATAGTGAATTTGTTGGGATGTCCACTTCTGGAAAGATTGGCATCTGTCTTGAATGTTTAATCTTATGAATAATCTTTCTCACTATATACGTTGTTGGGAAATTGTTTTATAACCATTTCCGGATTGACGGGTAGCAACAGTTGCTTTTTAAAAGTCTTGTACACATGCTATACAATCTTCGGCAAAGATGGTCGTTCAACGCTATCTCAGCAGAATATCTGGTATGTCTACAACTTCCCCCAATGTTGTTCAGCAATCTGACATGTGGGGTTGCTGTACAACTGACAAACATGGGCAAATGAGTGCATTTTTATTCAAATTACCCTGCCTCCTGGAATCCACTCTCTTGTGCGCCACCCGCTCATCCCTCTTCCCATTTTTATTGAACATTATATGCTACTCAGCTATACCCAAGGGGTGTTTCTGTAACCCTAAGGTGCCCATTATTAACGATACAGTTTTGATTGTACAATCTTTTCACTTCTATGTGTTACCTGTTGTATCTATTCAAAGTACATTTACTCAGTTTACCATTTACTACATAGATATGGTAAGATTGTACAATCCAGAGTGTACCATTAATGGGTAACATTAAACAATGCAAATGGTAAGAAATCATTAATGGGCACCTTAACAACTGATACACAACTGTGAAGGTGGCCATACATCAGGCAACTTGGCGGCCTATCGACCATCTGAATCAATTATTATAGTCGAATTGGATAAAAATCGGTGCCACTAAGTGCATGCCTGAACGACAATGCAACCAATTTTGGGCCAAAATTGGTCACATTATTTGATCACAAATGCTGCAAGATGTAAGGCCGACTTGCTCAATCGGGTGCAACGTGCAATATTGGGATGAGTGATGGAACACCTCGGCGCTGTCCCCCCTAATGTTAAATGTTCCCCCCGGCACCCGGTGCAAGTGATGCATTACCTGTCTGCGGCCTCCGCTTGTCCTCTGCTTGCTCCGGGCTTTCTCTGTTCTCCATACAGGCACGCCCCACGGGGCGCACATACATGGAGAATGGAGAAAGCCCGGAGCCAGCGGAGGACAAGCTGCGGACAGGTCATGTATATAGCACGGGGCACATTTGTCATTAGGGGGATAGTGTCGGGTCGGCGAGGCAGTGGATGCAGCTCCATAAGGCCGATTCCTGATCAATTTCAGCATGAAATTGATCAGGAATCAGCCTGCGTGTATGGGCAGCCAACAGATCTCTCTCTAATCAGATCCGATTAGAGAGCAATTTGTCTCATGATCGAATCTGCCAAACATCGCTAGATATATGGCTACCTTTACTGTATTGTGTGTGGGTATTCATTTAAAGATCATTTCAGATGTCCTTCCTTTTTTTCTTTGTGTTGACACACACCTGGATGTTCAAAATCACCAAACTACCAAAACATTTACATTAATAGTGGTCACACTTGCTGATGACCAATTAATCGAGTGCATTTATTTAACAGTATTTAGCTGCTACTTTATCTTTTACTTCCTGTGCAAGAGTTAAAGGTGTACTTAAAGAGGAACTTCAGCCTAAACAAACATACTGTCATTAAGTTACATTAGTTATGTTAATTAAAATAGATAGGTAATATAATCTCGTACCCACCCTGTTTTAAAAGAACAGGCAGATGTTTGTGATTTCATGGGTGCAGACATCTTTTTGGTTGAAAGGAGGTGACGGGGAGCATGAGACACCATTCCAACTGTCCTGTGTCCTGATCACCCCTCCCAGATGCTAGGCAATGAGAACAACAGCATCAGAAATCCCATCATGCTTAGCACACTATCAGGAGAAAAATGCCTGTGCAGTTTCTATGATGGGGCGGAGCTTAGCTTCTGTGCAGCCAAAAATGAGGCTTGGATAAGAAAACAAAAGTTCTGATGCTGTGAAACTGTTAAAGAAACACCAAGCCTTTTCAGTGCTGCTGAGTAGATTTTTAGTCTGGAGGTTCACTTTAAAGGAAACTTTAAGTTACATGTAGCATTATGAGACATGTGTATGTACAGTACATAGCACACAAATAAATATGCTGTGGTGCTTATCTTCTTTCTCTGCCTGAAAGAGTTAACATTTTGCTATGCAACTGACAGTTTCATATATTTGAGCGCTCTGAGACACAGAGAATGATTGTTACATTCAGCTGGGACAAAACAATAAATCTGCTTTTTAAGTTATTAAACATAACATAAAACTTTGGAATATCTAAAAGTCATTTTAGGAGTAGGAGGATACATACAATTGCTTAACTCTTTCACTTAAAGTGTAACTGTCGGGCATAAAATAAAAAATCAATTCTTTATTTTTATCTGGTAAACAAGTAATAAGGATGCAGGCAATCCAAAAGCTAAAAATCATTCTTAGTTTTATTATCCATAAAACAACATTCCCCAGTTTTCATGGCTCTTATTTGGTACATCTTCTGCACAAAGGAAGTTACAAGGCATGTTGGATTGTCCTTTTTTTGCTTCTTTACTTTCCCCTCAGACTTAACTAATGCATCCTGTCTAAAGCCTCTTTCCCTCCTGTTTTTTACCCTCCCACACGTCTGTTCCTCTCTGATTGGCCAATATTTCTCATGCTGAGACAATGCACTTTCTATTGCAGAGCTGGGTGGGAGTGCCTGAAGACTGGGAGGAGGGCAGACAATGCACACACAATCAGGGAAAGGAGAGTAAGGGATAAAATCAGCAAACACCCCTTACTGGACCCCCCACCCCCCTATCAAAAAGCAGTGGCAAAGTGTGTTGTCTCACTTTTTAGAGGTACATGACAGGAATCCCGGATCTCTCAAGGTTGCTGCGGTGGAGCATGTGCGTTCACACTGGCGCGGGTCGAATAGACTGCAGCAACTTTGTAAAAAAGAGACCGAGTGGATACATAGATTTGGCACTCTTACTCCAAGAGAACTCAATATTGAATTGGATATTAATTGTTTTATTGCAAATGGTTGATAATGGATGGGTGGGGTGATATTGTAACACAGTGTGTGGTATGTTGGTTTATATGAGAGGTATTTATTTATTAATTGGTTATTTTTAATTTTATTATCATATTAATTTTGAGGAAGAGTTTTTAGAATTATGGTGAGGTACTATATTTAATGTATGATGAATATGAATTTCACATAAGTCGATTAGTTGCATCGTGCAATATTATGATCATGATTGAGATCTACACGGGTATTAGGGTACAATATCACTTTTATAGCTACTGAGGGAGGGTTATAGAAGTTTTTAATGAATAAGTCACCGAGAGGGGTGATGTACTACTTAGTGGGATATGTACGGTCACTTTTAAAGTATATTGAGAAAGCTTGTGTGAATTAATTAATTAGTGATTGATAATTTATAATTAGACTTATGTCACTTTAAATTTAGTAGATAGGGTACAGTGTCACTTTATTGGATACACAGGGGTGTGTAATGATATTCTACGGAGTGGGTGGTGAATTAATCTATTTATGTCACTTTGCATAAAGTATATAGGGTACGGTATCACTTTAATTAGCCACAGAGGGATGTGCAATGACATTCTGGTGAGCTGGTGGGTGAGCTGGATTAGATGTAATCTCACTCCTGATTGAATGAGGGTACGATGTCACTTTAAATATGGGGAGGAGGCACTATATTACTTTATCTTATTAATTTAATTTTAAGGTAATAAAATAGATAAATAAATGTGTAATTAAGTGGCGTATATGGAATATAATGCAATTACCAATTTTGGGTCACAGGTATGAACAGAGGGGATGAAGTGAATCTTAAAGGAATATCTGTCATGTATAGTAAAGCACAAGAGTTGCAGCCATAACAAATAATGTGTAGGATTTAGTCTGGATAGGTTAATGTACATTTGGTCTGATATCTTTTATATTTATTATGTACAGTTTGTTTGATAAGTTTTTAATGTGGAATATATTGTATATAATGCTATACTGCAGATATCTTGCCTAGCAACAAGAGAGAGGGCGGTGCGGCGGGCGGAACCAGAGTAGAGGAGGCACGGTGTGGCTATTTTAGCTTGACGTCGGATCGCGGTCTAAAGCCCCTGAATGAGTTACGTACTGTAACGAAACGCGTGGGGCGGAGTCAGAGGCGCGGTGATGTCACACCAGGAAGCAGGACAGACCGGGACGTGTTGCTCGAGGGTGTCCGCGGCTGGAGCTGATACGCCTGATCTGTAAGCCTGCGTGCAGAAACGATTTTAATAAAGTGAGTTGCTGAGACAAACACGGACTCTACTTCTTGGCTGGCCGGAGTTGTGGATGTTATATGCAGTGACCCAAGACGCGCTTTTGGTGAGTGCACCCACAAAGGGGGAGATTGAGTGATATTCCATATAAGGTGGTGGCACTACCCCCTGGAGTGCGGCACGGGGTGTCTATTGTGAACTGTTTATGGCAGTACTGGGCACTATGTGCAATCTTTGATTATTTTTTGCAGGGTGTTAAAGCACGCTGATTTTTGAAAGCAAACAATAAAAAAAAGCAGTTGTGGTGGCCATACTGGATCAAGTCTGTGCTGGCTACTGACTGTTAGTGAGAGCAGGGTCAGACTTGCTGCATGTAGGTAGGGAAAGCATTAGCTAGGCCTGTGTCCTTGTTCCTCACTAGCTGTGAAAGCACCCCAAATAGCCCTTTTGGAGGGCTAACACATTGGTCTCCTGTGTTTTTTGTGTGTGTGACACTCCACAGCCCATTGACACCCAGAGCTGTGTGCACACTACTGCTGTTGCCTCATTAAGTTGTAGGCACAGAACCACTCCAGTGCATTATTATTTCACTGTATAGTACTATCTAATGATAGTACTATTGCATTTCTCTGTGTGTGACACTCCACTGCCCACTGAAACCCATAGCTGTGCACAATGTGATTTCTGCCCTTTAGGGATTAAAACTGGACTTTAGCCTCAATTCACTAAGCTTATCTCCTGTCTTTAATAATGTTTCTAGAGTTATCACCATGGTTATAAGGCGTGTGGTATTCAGGAAAACTTTTACCTCAGGCAAACCTAAAGTTAACTTTTCTCTCTTTAAGTTAACTCTTCCATCCTTAAAATAACTCCAGAGTTAAAAACAGGCTGTTAATTAACTGCGTGTAAAAATAACTACAGAGGAGGTAACTTAACTACAGAAGAGGTAACTTAAGTACAGAGGAGGTAACTTAAGTACATAGGAGGTAACTTGAGTAATGAAGAGATAAGATAACGCTCTCACTGTGTGGTGGTAAGTTTTCTCTTGCCTTATTATCTCCAGCATGATCTTAGTGAATTGAGGCCATTGTCTCAACACCGTAATTTTTGGTGAGACTTTTGGCATGGACCCCCTCTCTGGCATTCCACAATCCAGGTGTTAGACCCCTTGAAATAACTTTGCCATCACTTTTGTGACCAGAAACAGTCTTTGTAGGTTTTAAAATTTGCCTGCCCATTGAAGTTTATGGCGGTTCGCCAGATTCACCTGTTCACGAACATTTGTAGAAGTTCGCGTTTGCGTTTTGTGAACGGAAAATTCTATGTTCGCAACTCCTCTAGAAATAAGTAGCAGTGACACAGTCCTATCTCAGAAGATGGTGCCTGGCAGAGGGAGGAGGCTACACACCCTAATTCCAATGGAAAACAGTGTAGAGGAAAAGTGAAGCTTGAAGGGCAATGCTGAATTAGTAAGCACTCACTCTGTTGTGAGTTTCTGTGATTTAATTTAGGCCTTAAAGTAAAAATCCATTTTGTGGCGCTTACATCAGACCCCTTTTCTAGTTTGTGGCTTACAATTCTGTTGAGATTTATACAAATAACAATGATGTCTTTATTAGGGTTGGATTTTGTTTTGCTGAGAAAATACAGACATTTTCTATTGAATTTCTGCATACAACTCACTCTACATTTATTTTACTAGACCACACACCTAAAAATGTACCAGTGGGAAAATAACAGGGAAGAAAATATTTTTAAAGGGCTTTGGCGTTGTGCCACATAACATCACTAGCAAGAACATTCCAGATACCTAATGTGGGCATGGAAGACCGCAGATTGATAATAGCTTGGATTTACAAGCAATAATAAATCCTTGTTGAGGTAAAGGAAAAATATGTACTCACTTCTTACTTGGCGCTGTACTGTAAGAGCTTATAGGTCTCCCATGGACTGGCCTAGTAATGCACTCTACCTCTGACAGTTACCAGCTTCTATCATTGTGATCTTCTTCTGACCACTCCATTCACACTGCAAAAAAGTGGCAAGGAGTGAAGATTGCAGCCACACCCAGTAAAGGGACACTAAGTGGAAGGAGCAGAAGCTGTTGGTGTCAGAGAGCATTGCTGGATTAGAACATTGAGGGATCTGTCAGCTAATGTAACAGTGCCAAGGATGTGTTGAACACTTGCTGTTCATTTCCTGTAAAGGCTTTATCTTTGCTTGGAGTACCAATTTAATCATTCATTTTTAAATCTTGAACCCTCTCCACTCCCACCTGATTTTATACTGAGGAATAACTCATGTTAGTTATCCAATAAAACAAGTCTGGAGAGAACTTAAGTTTATGATGCTTAGCATTATTAGCAGACTGGAAATAGCAAAATGAATTCTCTGGCTACATTGCAAACATATAAAAAGAGAATTCCACAAAGTCTCACTGGACTGGAAGTTAAATACAAATAGCATCTGTCGTTATTTATAATCATTACATTTTTCCCTCAAAGGTTATTAGCAGTAAGCTTCTGAATTGTGTTAAGACTTTAGGGGCTGATGATTCACAAAGTATTTGCCTTGAATGATAACCTCTTACCTATTTTGTCACCTTAAAGTGTAACTGTCAGGCATAAAATAAAACATCAATTCTTCATTTTTATCTGGTAAACAAGTAATAAGGATGCTAACCAGATAGTCCAAAAGTTACAAATCACTATTACTTTTCCTGTTGATAAATGATCATTCCTCAATTTACTTAACTCTTATTTGGTACATTGCCACACAAAAGAAGTTGCAGGGCATGCTTGGTAGTCTTTTTTTGCTTCTTTATTTCCCCTCAGACTTAACTAATGAAGGCTGATGGGCTGAAGCCTCTTTCCCTCCTGTTTTCCCCCCCCCCACACCTCTGTTCCTCTCTGATTGGCCAATTAGGCTGATACAATGCACTTTCTATTGCAGAGCTGGGGTGGGAGTGCCTGAAGACTGCGAGGAGGCAATGCATACACAATCAGGCAGAAGAGAATAAGGGAGGAAATTACATCAGGATTGGCTTCAAGATAGATACAATTAAAATGGAGACTCCTAAGAAGGATTTTCTCTTCTTTTTACTAAAGAAAAATCACTCAAATCAAAATGTGGACATTGCAATAAATATGTTATGTCAGTAGAGCCAGTATTTATGTACTTATATATGTGGGTTTTTTTTGTCTGAGATAGTATGGCTGACAGCTCCTCTTTAAGTATAAGGATAGCTAATTCATGAGATAAACAGATAAAAACCATTATGTACTGTTTAGCTTCACTTTCAATAAAGATGTTTGATAGTGATATAAACAGATACGGAAAGGAAATTCATTGTGAGATAAACAGATAAGGAGAGGTAAATATTGAGGTAAAACCAATAAGGAGATATAAATAGTGAATTAACAAGTAAGTAGAGATGGCCGAACGGTTCGCCAGAGAACTTGTTCGTGCAAACTTAGCTGGTGTGAGTTTGCGGTGAACCGCGAACTCTTAGCGAGTTTGACCCGCCCCTTATACTACATCATTGGGCTAAACTTTGACCCTCTACATCACAGTCAGCAGACACATGGCAGCCAATCAGGCTGCACTCCCTCCTGGAGCCCCCCTCCCCCCTTATAAAAGGCAGCAGCATTGGCCATGTTCTCACCCTGTGTGCTGCTGTATCCGTGAGAGAAGGGAGAGACATTGGAGAGATATGGAAAGTGATAGTTAGGAGGTCTGTTAGCTTGCTCCTTGCTGATATTTGTTGATGAAAAGCACCCCAAACAGCTCTTTTGAGAGCTAATGTTCTTCTGATGTGTTTTTTTTTGTGTGTGCCACTGACACTGCATATACAGCCCTGTCTGTCACAGCTGGCCCTTGTTAATTGCTGTACTGTGCCCGGCCCAGCACATTCAGTGCATACCTTTCACTGCCTCTGTGTGACTGCACTTTGTATTATACAATACCACCACCAGTCAGTGCATACCTTTTCCCTGCACCTGTGTGACTGCACAATTGTATTATAGCAGCAGTCACTGCATACCTTTTCCATGCACCTGTGTGACTGTACAATTGTGTTATAGCAGCAGTCACTGCATACCTTTTCCCTGCACCTGTGAGACTGCACAATTGTATTATAGCAGCAGTCATTGCATACTTTTTCCCTGCACCTGTGTGACTGCACAATTGTATTATAGTAGCAGTCAGTGCATACCTTTTCCCTGCACCTGTGTGACTGAACAATTGTATTATAGCAACAGTCACTGCATACCTTTTCACTGCACCTGCGTAACAGCACATTGTATTATATCACCAGCAGTCAAGTCAAAAAAGTGTTCAGTACCTCACCTTTATCAAAATGAATGAGGCATGGATCCCAGAGGGCTACTGCCTGCCCGAAGACTAAGTCAGTCCCCACACACAGCATCTCTGCCTGCAGGCCACTTGACTGCCTTCTCCGCCACCACCAACAGGGTCCAGGTGGATTCCTGAATTTTTATGCTACCAAGCATAATAATAATTTTTCTGGTGCGTGTACATGCCTAATTTTTCTGGCTGCACTGCGCCTGCAACAACAAAACAAAAGGCATGTACATGTGTCAATTCCCCTTCGTGATCGTTACCTTGCTGCGGTGAAGGGGCTTGCGTATAACAATGAAGCAATGACCTATATGAGTGTTTTGGGCGGGGGCACTCCCAAGATAGTAAGGTCATGCTTCATTGTGGACAGACCAAATTCAGTCAGCTGGACAGTCACTGTTGTTCTGTCATTGAGCTACCTCAGCCTGACCATATGGGCTTGAAAACCGCCATCGCCTGCGCTCTCGCCATTGTGCGCACCAGTCCAGCATGGCCATCACTACACAAACAGCTGTTTGTGGTGCGTTACACAGTGAGTTTGGTCTGTCGGTGTAAAGCAGTACACTACTTACACTAACTGCTGATCCATGTATACACATGCAAGATGTTTTCAAGCACTTTACGCCTCCAATTTAGCAATGCAATGTGGTTTCTGCCTTTTAGACAAGACAAGACAAATAACATTTATATCATGCTTTTCTCCTGGCGGACTCAAAGCGCCAGAGCTGCAGCCACTAGGGCGCGCTCTATAGGCAATAGCAGTGTTAGGGAGACTTGCCTAAGGTCTCCTACTGAATAGGTGCTGGCTTACTGAACAGGCAGAGCCGAGATTCGAACCCAGGTCTCCTGTGTCAGAGGCAGAGTTAATACTGCACGTTTAAAAATATCTTCTAGAAGTTTTTTAACCACTTTAGCCTTTAGTGTTTTTTCATTTTATGCATCATTTCAGTGCTCCTCTCATTCATTTGCCAATAACTTTATCTTTATTTATCACAACTAAATGATCTCTATCTTGTTTTTTTCACCACAAATTAAGTTTGCTTTGGGTGGTACATTTTGCTAAGATTTTTTTTTCTACATTTTTTTTAAGGGGAATATTGAGAAAAAATTTAACAACATCCGTATTTCTCAGTTTCAGCCACTATAGTTTTAAAATAATACATGCTACCAGAATTAATACCCATTTATTTTAGTTGTCACATTTTCCCTGTTTTTACACCCTTTAAATTATGTCCCTATCACAATGTATGACTCCAATATTTTATTTGGAAATAAAGGTGCATCTTTTTTTTTTAGTTTTGCATCCATCACTTTTTACAAGCCCATCATTTTAGAAATTATTAGTAATATACCCTCTTGACATGCATATTAAAAAAAATGCAGACTCTAAATTTTATTTGGGTGTTTAAGGGAGTGTGGGAAGTAAGGAGTTCATTTTAAAATATGTGTAGGTCTGTTTGGTAAAATAAATGTACAATAAATGTAATTTTACTATTTGTCCACAAGATGTCCTCGTGCATTACTTTCTGTTGCGTACAATTAGCACGCTAAACAGTAAGTAATGCGTGGATGTGATACTTCTGACATCACAATGACGCAGGCATCTCATTAATGCGTGCGTTCATTGACCCGGGGACTTAGTTCAATGCCTTCCCATTCATTGATTTCTCTAACAGGTAGTGATGAGTACCCCCGATGGTGTTTTTTTTTCATGGACGTAGTACCTACGTCCAACATGCATTTTGGGACGTAGGAGCTATGTCCAAAACGCTAAAGTGGTTAAAAGTGTGCCTGAAATTTCATGTGACATGATGAGCCTACTGCTCGCTTATTTTATTTTTTTCATTGCAAGAGTTAATAGACCAGTATTTTATGGAAAAGTATGCAGTTAAGTGCAGCTTTTGCTCTCCTAAAATAAATAGAAGCAAAACACTTTTATCGAACTGAAAAACATTCCCTGATAATACAAGAGTATTAAAAACCTAAAAGCTAAGCTGTTTAGGGTTTAAATTTAAAGGACACCTGGACTGAGAGGGATATAGAGGCTGCCATATTTATTACCTTTTAAACAATATCAGTCGCCTGGCAGTCCTTCTGAACTCTTTGGCTGCAGTAGTATCTGGATCAAAAACCTAAAACAAACATGCTGCTAATCTAGTCACATGCTTGTTCATTGCGGGTCAATGGTTAAAAGTATTACAGGCAGGAAATCAGCAGGACAGCCAGGCCACTGGCATTTTTAAAAGGAAATAAATATGTCAGCCTCAAAATCCCTCTCAGTTCAAGTGTCCTTTAACCTCTGAACTCAAAATGACAACGTGAGAAACTAGGAAAGTTATATTTGCTACTGCTACTGCAGATTTAATGAATTGTCTCTTGTGTTGATTTTCAGTTAAGGTATGCTTTAATTGAAGTGACACCCTAATGTTTAAAGGGCAGTAAAAACATAATTAAGTAATCTTTTAAAGTAGATTATGAGTGATGAAAAATGTGTTTGAAAATGAACTGCAATAATTGCAATAACTTGGGGAATACTTTTATTTTATGCTTCAAGGAATCCTTCTTCAAGGATATATAAATAACCGAATGAAAACATTTCTAACAAATAAAACCAAAAAATAAATTAAAGTAATGGGCTACACTCAAATTAGCATTGATAGAACAATGTGTGGGAAGTGAAATAGGGACACACAAAGCAAAACAGGGACACACAAAGCAAAATAAATCAACACCATAAAAATATTTAAAAGGAACCCTAACTTAGGACTGGTGCACACCGAGCGGCTTTTTGAGCATTTCTGCAGCCGCTTGGTAATGTATTTCAATAGGGGTGTGCACACCACAGCGGGGGGCGTTTTGCAGAAACGAATCCTCCCGGGGTGAGGCATTTTCTGGATTGCGGAGGCGTTTCTGCCTCAATGTTAAGTATAGGAAAAACGCAAACCGCTCGGAAAAATAGCAGATCAGAGCGGTTTGCCAGGCGGATTTGTTACAGAAGCTGTTTAGTAACAGCTTTACTGTAACAATATATGAAATGCACTACACTGAAATCCGCAGCAGCAATCCGCAAACGCTAGCAAAACGCCTCATAAAAATAAAAATGTTTAAAATTCTGCTAGCATTTTGCGGATCTGCTAGCGGGTTTTGGTGTGCACCAGGCCTGAAAGGAATACAGAGACTGCCATCAGTTGCCTGGTTGTCATGTTGAGCTTCAGACCCCTTTCACACTAGGATGTTTTCATTGTGTTGTGTTAACCTTTTTTACCATGGGCTAACTCTAATGCTGGGTACACACTATGAGATTTTCTGGCCGATTTACTGTCAGATCGATTATTTCCAGATTGTCCGATTTGCTTTCCGAAATCGATCATAAAATGCTCGGAAATCGATCGGAAAGCAAATTAGACATGTTGGAAATAATCGATCTGACAGTAAATCAGCCAGAAAATCTCATAGTGTGTACCCAGCATAAGGCAAATCCATTTTGCGATTCCGATTCCGTTTCCGATTCCGATTTGCAATTCTGATTTTCCCTGAATGCAATCAACTGAAAAACGGAGGAAAAAACGCAGCATGCAGTAACAATTAAAAATCGGAATCGGATGTAAAAACCGATTAAAAATCGGAATCGCATGCAGTGTGCAGGGAGCCTAAAGCATTGGAAGTCTATGGGACATTTCATATCTGATGCAATGCACTGGAAGCATCGCATCTGACGTGAACGCATCTGCTTGTTACCTTTGATATCCGTGGTGACTGGAACTCATGTAAGTCAATGGCGATGCAGATATTTTACATTTTTTTCGCTTTGCGGTGCCCAATACTCTTCCGTGCAATTCATATTTCAGCCACAGGAAGTGAGGAATAGAGAGCCTCACTTATAGTTTGTCTTGCTGCCAGAAATGAGATTATTGCGCATTGCCACGGTAATCTCCAAAGCCTATTTTAAGCATTGCAGTGTGATGTGATCATCCAATTGCACTGCAAACCAAAACTCAGGTTGCTTTTGTGAAACCGGCCTTTAGGTGTTTTTGAGTCAAACATCCTGAGCAAGCATGCAGCCAGTAGAGTCAGATCAGAGTCAATGGCCTCGATTCATAAAAGCAGTGAGATAAAAAAATCTGGGAGGGAAAATACAGCACTCGGTATTCTCCCGGTCTGTGTGCTAATTCATAAAGATTTTCCCAGCTGCCTTTGAAGGTCAGTAAATTACCGCAGCCCATTGAGTGGTAGAGCAGTGTGGCAATATCTCTCTTTTGCCCTTCACAGATGACTCACACAGACGGCTCTCTGCACAGATGACTCATACAGACGGCTCTCTGCACAGATGACTCACACAGATGGCTCTCTGCACAGATGACTCACACAGAAGGCTCTCTGCACAGATGACTCACACAGACTTTCCCTGCACAGATGACTCACACAGACTTTCCCTGCACAGATGACTCACACAGACTTTCCCTGCACAGATGACTCACACAGACGTTCTCTGCACGGATGACTCACACAGATGGCTCTCTGCACAGATGGCTCACACAGACTTCGGCTCCCTGCACTTTGCATTGTTAACACCTCACCAGAGGTGTCGGTGACATGTTTTTTTTTTGTTTTTTTTTGAAAGTTGAAATTTATTGAAATTTTGAGAGGAAGAAAAAAAAAAAAGTCGGTAACTTGTTAATACCTCACCAGAGGTGTCGGTAACTATCGTCAGGCTTACCACTTGTTGAAGGCTTTATGAAATGACATTTGCTGCCAATTTACTGACATGTGTTGGAGGTAACTACAGCCAAGTCGGTAATTTATCTCCTTGGTCGGTAATTGTAGCCTTTCATGCGGTAACAGCGTTTATGAATTGACACATTGCTAAGTGCTTGGGAAAGTCTGCTGTTTTCAGCATTACCACATTCGGTAATGCTTTATGAATTGAGGCCAATGTCTCTAATCTGGAAAACATTAGCACAGAAGTCAGGCATTGTTAATTAGAGAATGAAGATGGCAGCCTCTGTTTTTCTCTCACTTCAGGTTCTCTTTAAAGAGGAACTCCAGTAAAAATAACATAATGAACAAAAGTGCTTAATTTTTACAATATTTATGTATAAATGATTTAGTCAGTGTTTGCTCATTGTAAAATCTTTCCTCTCCCTGATTTACATTCTGACATTTATCTCATGGCAACATTTTTACTACTGGCAGGTTATGTCAGTGGCTGCTGCTTTATTTGTTAGCAGTTACAAACAGCTGTTATTTCCCACAATGTATCGAGGCTCCCACAGTGTGATGTCAGCACCATGGTCCTGACATCACACTGTGGGAGTGTTTTCACCACAATATCAGTCATCAGGGCGATGATCCATATACATCCCATAAGGAACTCAACCCTCAGCGGATTCTTATCCAATGATATTATTTTATTTATTCCATATTGTGGTTATTACAGCATAACATGACCAGCACAACGTTTTGGGCGAGGTGCCCTTTTTCAAGTGCTTGAAGCACTTGAAAAAGGGCACCTCACCCGAAACGTTGTGCTGGTCATGTTATGCTGTAATAACCGCCATATGAAATAAATACAAGAATATCAGTGGATAAGAATCCGCTGAGGGCTGAGTTCCTTATGAGAATCAGAATCATATTTATTTCGCCAAGTACAACAGGGATTGTACCTGGAATTATTTTTGGCTCATACAGGGTCGGAGATGGTACAAACACATGCGTGCAATTCAACACATACAATCAGGTACAGTAGTACAAGTAAGCATCTACCTATATATACGTATCGCACATAACTGTAGTGAAGGACGTGTGGGGAAACTGGAGTGCTATGTGAGGGGAGAAGCCTGCCAACTACCGACGGCGCTCGCTCGCTCCACAGCAGTTCCAGATGCCCCGCAGTGTGTCCTGGAAAAGAGTGGATAGAGAAAGAGTGAGAGAAAGAGAGAAGGGATAGCTAAGAGAGACAAAGAGAAGAACCAAGGCAAGAGGAGAGGGACAAAGGCAGGGTCCTTTTGGGGCTGCAGATAAAAAAAAACACCCCTGGGTCCGACAATCAGTCCAACTGATGTGGATCTCCCGAGGCAGCGGCAGTGGTAGTAAAAGGGATCCCTCGATGGAGAAATGGGCCAAAAAGCCTGGATGGCCCCAGCAGCTGAAGCACACAGAGCCAGGACTGGTGAAGAGAGAACCAATCTCTCCAGGGCCCATGGGGATCCAGGGCTGCCATGTGGACAGAAGGATCATCCGGCCTTGGTGGATGAGGCCTGCCATGGCGTATCCCACTTGCAGTGAGAGGCTAAGAGCAGCAGCGGAGGACCAGCTGTGACCCTCCTCTGTGCAGCGACCTGGATCCTCCGGCAGCGCCTGCAGGCTGTGAGTGGTGGGGGAACAGCTGTGCATTCCTTCCTTGCATCCTGGCCTCCATGGCGGCGGCTTTCGGGCTGCTGTGAGCGGTGGCAGGGGGACGGCCGCGGACTCCTGCAGGCGACGCTGGCCTTCAACACGGGGAGCTGTCCTGGATGACGCCTGCGGCATCCTGGTCTCCATGGCGGCAGGGGGACGGCTGTGGACTCCACCGTGCGACGCTGGCCCTCAACACGGGGAGCCGTCCTGGATAACGCTTGCGGCGTCCTAGTCTCCATGGCTGTGGACTCCTCCAATGCGACGCTGGTTTTCCACACGGGGAGCCGTCCTGGATGATGCTTGCGCTGATGATCTGGAGGCAGCGGCGGCAGATCAGCTCCAAGCTGCCTCTCCATGCCTGCACCCAGCACGTGGGCCTCGAACAGCTGATCCTCACGCCGATCACTGACCTGCAGACTGCGATCCGTGGCTGGTGCGAAACAGGACTGGCAGTGCCCATGCCCTCGCCTCCTACCTCAGCAAGAGTGGAGCTCAGAGGCAAGTGGAGGGAGAAATAGCAACCAAAAAAGCAGAAAAGGCCGGAGCCCTGTGGCCGTGGCGTCCGAGTCCGGCACCATCTTGGATGTAGGGGATGTATATGGGATGTATATGGATCTGATTGGAATGGAGGTTTGGTGACCCTTCTTGCCATAGGAACTCCCCGTGTTACATTCACTCTTTTGCGTTGTCGCCCTGATAATCCGTTTGAGAAAAGGAAAATATTTATCTTGAGAAAGGGAGTATCAGCTACTGATTGGGAGGAAGTTCAATGTTTGGTTACAGTTTCTCTTTAAGTCACAAGTAACATTGATGCAGACAGTAAAATATTATATGTACTGGAAACCGATTCAAAGCTTTGAGTGAAAAAAATCTATCCTGAAGCTTAAACCTAATTGGTAAAACACCTTCCATAGCAATTGTAAAAATAATTGTGGTAAAACTCCTCCTACAGTGCGATGTCAGAACCTAGGTCCTGACTGTCTGTGAGCCTTGTTGCATTGTGGGAAATAACAGCTGTTTCCAACTGCCAAGCAACCAGTATCTCCCTCTGTGTATTTGTATATGTGTATAGCATGAGAAATATTGGCCAATCAGAGAGGAACAGATGTGTGTGTGTGTGTGTGTGGGGGGGGGGGGGGGGGGGGGGGGCAGGAGGAAAAAATGCTTCAGCTAATCAGGCTGCATTAGTTAAGTCTGAGGGGAAGTAGGGAAGAAAAAAGGACAGCCCAGCATGCCCTGCAACTTCCTTTATGTTTACCAAATTTTGTGTGTACCAAATAAGAGTCTGGTAACCCGGGGAAAGATCATTTGTCAACAAGAAAAGTAATAGTGATTTTAACTTTTGGATTTCCTGGTTAGCGTCCTTATTACTTGTTTACCATATAACAATAAAGAATTTATTTTTGATTGTATGCCAGACAGTTACACGTTAACAGCCTGTGCTTTCAAATGCGCTTATCTGCCATCTCTGCCATTGGCAGTCATGTGACACAGGGGAGAGGTCAAATTACAACTTGCGCTTAGACACAGATGAGGGGGAATTAAAGAGGCAAAACTCTCTAAATACATACAGGGTTCATTTATCTCTGTTTTTCTTTTGTCCAGTGCAAGAGTTCAGGGACACGTTAAAGTCTGCTCAAAGCTGGGCTTTACAAATAATGGAATAATGCAAGCAGCTCCATTATTGCTTTATAACCACCTAGAGCTGCTGCCTCAGCTTCTCCTGGATTGGCCCTGCTTTCATAAATGCACTCCTGGAAGTTCCTTATGTTTCTTAGTAAGAGACCCTTCTTAATCTCATGTGGAATGAGAATGGCTCTTTGAATGACCTTCTTTTTCAACACACAAATATATACAATTTCATAAATTCCATCAACAGAACACATAAATAAAAACCATCACATTCGGATTAGGAATAAAGTGTTTTCACTAATAGCACCCTAGTGATAGGTTCAGTAAATAAATCACCATGGAGAGGGATTAAGTTAGCCTCCCAGAGGCAGGTTAACTATACATACCCTGAGAGGCTCTGAGACATGAGATGATATTAATGAGCCATATGCTGTTTTCTTATAGAATGATGCACTTTTCATTTTCTGCACATTTTGCTCATATAAATTATGGGCTGTGATTATTTCCAAGGGCTCCCGCACAAAGGCCAATTTGAGGATACATTTTGGGTCTTACGACTTACGATCTGAAAATGTTATGGATTTTATTTATTATACAGAAAGAGGAAAGGAAAGGGGCATGATTATTATTCATAGAAACATATCTGATTACACTTGTTTTTCTGCAGTGCACGCTAGCAAATGAAAACGTCCGTCTAGCTGGTATTCCACATTCAGTTCTGTAGCTTTTTAAAACACATGAATATTAAAAAGTCCTTCTCCCTCCATCCCATGGACATTCCTACATCATATGTCATAGAAGTAAAAATCAGTATAAATGATTATGTCAATTCAGCCAAATACAGTATACAGTAAAATGTCAAGATGAATTCCAGACGGACATTTAATGCCAACATTCAAACAATATTCAATTAAAGTGGACCTGAACTCTTGCACAAGACAGGAGGAAAACAGGAAGAAATGCACCCCGGATGTATTTAGAGAGTTTAGCCTGTCTAATTCCCCCTCATATGTGGCTAATCACAAATTGTAATTTGATCCCTCAGCTGCGTCAGCTGGCTGCCACGGTAGATAGCTAATTGGTAAATACAGTATGTTAACAATATGTCTGCTTCCATGAAAGCAGGAAGTAGACACACTGCAGATTTATTTCAGGATTTGTATCAGCTGTAAAAAAAAGAATTTTTTAAAGGTTATTATGCTGTTTCTTAGCTTTTAAAGCAGAGAGGAAGCTTTGAGTTCAGGTCCCCTTTAAATAGCAATTTTTAAATCCCAGCTTTACAATTTGTTTTACCCTCTCTCTCCAGTCTCACATCTACAACTAAACAGGACCTCTACTTCCCCCAAATCTCTGTTGTTATACACATAGAGAAGCTTAAAGTTCCCAAAAGAAAGGCATCATGCTTCGGTTTCCATCTGGGTCTCCACTGACCTTCACATCATTGCAGCTACCCAGCTTGGCACAGTCACCTCGGCCCTCCCTCCAATGCTGATTAGGTGGTACGAGTGTCAAAGCCAGTGGCTCTAGTGTATCAATCGTTGGGTGGTGTGGCTACAATGTATGATGTATAGGGGTCACAATGTTGTTTGATCAACATGGAGCTTCCGGGGCTGCATGCTTTTGGTGAATGGAACTCCTAGTACAGCCAGACGGCTAAGAAAATTTTATCAGATTGACCTCAAGAAGGATCTCGTGATTAGCCAATAGGCCAAATTTGCAAAGCCAGATTTGTCAGGTTCACTTGGTTGATGCACACATTTTCTCTCTGTTGTAATTAGCATTGCATTTTCTTTTCTTTGGAGGCAAGTGGTGAGTGGCTTGTTTTAGGAGGTGAGAGCCCTGGAGCAGGCTATTTGCGCCTGTCCTCCCCTTATGTGTCGCGCCCAGGTCATGTGCATATAGCAGAACGCAATGGACGTTAAGGTAAGTGCCTGTTTTTAATCTTGGGAGGTGTGTGCGGGCGGCTCTTACCGGCGCTGGCCACGCTGGGGAGATCGCCTGCACCCCCCAGCCTCCACCTCCGGGGTGCCGCTGTGTGGGTTCCAGGCAGTGAGAGAGCCTGGGACCCCCGCGGCCCCCCGGTTGTATGGGGGCAATGGGAAGCCTCCTCGTGGCGCCCCTGGATAGTGCTATGTAGCATGAACTAATTCCCGCAGGGCGATTGTTTTGCGGTTTTTGGTTTTTGACCCTGCATATTTAGGCATGCGAAAGCAAATGCATATTTGCATGAGCAATGTCTCGTGATTAGCCAATAGGCCAAATTTGCAAAGCCAGATTTGTCAGGTTCACTTGGTTGATGCACACATTTTCTCTCTGTTGTAATTAATAATGACCTCAAGAAGGAGGCAAGACCCACAAAATGTGCTTAGTGCTTGAATAAAAAAAAATGTATTTCCATTTATACTGGCCTTGTAAGACCACCACTGGCCAGGTAAGACCACCACTGCCTTTCCCGACCCAAGTGGAGTCGGTCACTCACCTGTAGCTCTAAAGGTGGCTGCAAGTATTTGCAACCCACCCTTGTGAGTAAAACTATATGTTTATTATACTATACAATTATCCAGTGATACTGCAACTTGGGCTCCTTGTCTCTCTTCTTTATTAGATAATCCTTAGTGCTCGGGTGACCACCAGGTACTATCATCTCTCTAGTTGGGGGAATAGCGGTTTGGAGTAGCCAGAGTTGGAGCAATGTGTTTAGGACTTAAAGTGAACCTCCAGACTAAAAATCTACTCAGCAGCACTGAAAAGGCTTGGTATTTCTTTACCAGTTTCACAGCATCAGAACTTTGTTTTAATTACCTAAGCCTAATTATTATCTATACAGAAGCTAAGCTTCGCCCATCAAAGAAAACTGCCCGGGCTTTTTTTCCCTGATGCTGTGCAAAGCATGATGGGATTTCCTATGTTGTTGTTCACGTTGCCTAGCAACTGGGAGGGGTGATCAGGACACAGGACAGTTGGAACTGTTTCATGCTCCCTGTCACCTCCTTTCAACCAAAAAGATGTCTGCCTTCATGAAATCAAACATTTGCCTGTTCTTTTAAAACAGGGTGGGTAAGAGATTATATTACCTATCTATTTTAATGAACATAACTAATGTAACTTAATGACAGTATGTTTGTTTATGCTGAAGTTTCTCTTTAAGTAGCTCCAAGAATGGTGACTTCACAAATGACCCCTAAATATTAGGGCTTTCTGTAGGGGAGTATTTGGGGGTTCAATGTTGGGGCTTATCATGCCAAGCTCATTGTCTCGGAGTCGAGACTACAGGAATTATTTAGAAAACAAAAGTAGGGAATTTGGGTTTAAATCTGTTTATTAAACAGCAAACATAAGCACTTTAATCTGTATGTCAAAGCTGACCAAGAGCAGCTCTCAGACTGGGGAGTATTAGGAGCAACATCGATGGCAGTGTTCCACAGTGAAAACTAGATATACAAGTACTCCTGTTCCAACACTGGCAAATATAAAGTGTTTTTCAAAACAGCTGCTAAGGTAGCCACTCCACAATGGGAAACAGTATAATTAGATATCCTCAGTGCTTGCAGTATGCAACTGATCATCAGACCATTCTGACAGACCTGCAGTCGCCCAGCCGGTGAGCATCACCAAAAACAACCAAACAAAGAATTAGCAGGCAGCGCTGTAAAATGACTCACAATTTTATTCAAGCACTTTGGCTGTTAAAAATTAGTAAACATTACATACATTGTGGGCCCCAGTGACAGGGACCTAGAAAAAAAACATCACCTTGAGCGTAACACACAAATACGCAATAAAACACCGTAGTGCAATTGAATAATGCCCAGTGTCTCTTCCCACTATTCCACAGTGGAAGTCATTTATCAACATGACTGCACTAATTCGCAGAGCCATTTACATCGCAAATCAGTTGCTACTCATTTAGCAAATGATTTGGTATAGATTTTCTTTAGACTTTGTGACGTATGTGGATGCTCAATGCTGTAACTGGTTCCTGACAAGGTGTGATGGATTAACAAAATAAAAAGAAGAAATAAGAAATTAAATCTTATTTGTGTGTGATGTGTGAGGGGTGTTGGGGAGAGAGAGATATTGAGCAGACAACACTTCAATACTCAAGTCATAGTTGTGTGCTCCCCCACCAGAGCTGTATTTGTTAAATGCCCGGTTCCCATTCCAACCCTCCACATGTGCCCGCCGCTGGAGTGGTATGTGGAATGTGTGTGTTTCCCCCACAAGTGTCCCCCAGCATATGCAAAGAGGTGTCATGTGCCAAAGACTGAGTAACATGGCATAGTCAGGCATATAATGCATGTCGGTTGAGAGCCAGTCATACAACTAACTAGCAGTCTGCAGTAAGGAGGTAAAGCTCAATCACATGTCCCAGCAGAAGAACGCAGTGGCTGCAGCTCAATGAACTGAAAACAAAACAAATATATGCATTTGTCCCATCCTGTCCCCCTACTAAAGTGGTATTTGTTGAAAGCAGTATACGGAATGTGCGTGTTTCACCCACAAAGCCTTGCACAGCGAAGCCTTCACTCAGCATCCACACTGACAGCATTCATCTTTAGCTCATCTATCACAGTCTCATTTCTATGACATCCTCTAGTGGTGCCTTAACTCTTTGCCGCCCGCTCCACACCAATTGGCGTGAATGCGTCGGCAGCCCCAGGACCACTCAACAATTGCGTGAAGTCCTGGGGGCAGAGTTTGCAGGGGATCGCGCGTGCTGATGCTCCACTCCGTCATCAGTCTCCCAGTGGCGATTGCCACTAAGAGACTGTTAGGTGGTGAAACCGCCGTCTATTTACATTGTACAGTGCTGCGATCTACAGCAGCGCTGTACTGGGGACAGCCGTGTCATAGGCTGATGTCTATGAGAGCTGATCGCAGGAATTGGCTGGCGAGGGGAGGGAGGGCGTTTCTAATGTAAAATAAATAAAAAAAATAGCAAATTTATTCAAAAAAACCCCAAAACAAATAAATAAACAAACATCCCAGGAGGGATCAGAGCCCACCAACAGAAAGCTCTGTTGGTGTGCAGAAAAGGGGGGTTATCACTTGTTTGCTGAGTTGTACGGCCCTGCAGCGAGCCCTTAAAGCTGCAGTGGCCTAATTTGTAAATAATAGCCTGGTTGCTAAGGGGGGTAAAGCCTGTGGTCCTTAAAGAGGAACTCCAGCGAAAATAATGTAATAAAAATAGTGCTTCATTTTTACAATAATTATGTATAAATGATTTAGTCAGTGTTTGCTCATTGTAAAATCTTTCCTCTCCCAGATTCATATTCTGTCATGTATTACATGGTGACATTGTTACTGTGGGCAGGTTATGTAGCTGTTTCTAGCTGTTCTGGCTGTTACAGACAGCTGTAAACAGCTATTTTCTGTCTGTGAACATTGTTACATTGTGGCAGTTTGCCCAGAGTACCGCGGTCCCAGAGCTTCTTGTGGGAGGGGTTTCACCACAATATCAGTCATACAGCGCCCCCTGATGGTCTGTTTGTGAAATGCAATAGATTTGTCATGTAAAAGGGGGTATCAGCTACTGATTGGGATAAAGTTAAATTCTTGGTCGGAGTTTCTCTTTAAGTGGTTATGTGTGCCACTGCAGGACATCACAGAGATGAGACTGTGATAGACGAGTTGAAGATGAATTTTGTCGGCGTGGATGGTGAGCGAAGGCTTTGCTGTGCAAGGCTTTGTGGGTGAAACACGCACATTCCGTATACTGCTTTCAACAAATACCACTTTAGTAGGGGGACAGGATGGGACAAATGCATATATTTGTTTTGTTTTCAGTTCATAGAGCTGCAGCCACTGCGTTCTTCTGCTGGGACATGTGATTGAGCTTTACCTCCTTTCTGCAGACTGCTGGTTAGTTGTATGACTGGCTCTCAACCGACATGCATCATATGCCTGACTATGCCATGTTTATCAGTCTTTGGCACATGACACCTCTTTACAAAAAAAAAAAAAAAAAAAAAGCTTTTCTGTCCAGTGACTGTGCCTAACTGTGGAGGGGGTTAGGGTCTCTGTGGTTACCTGGGATCTTTTCCTCCTGATCACAACATAAAGTCTGGAACACATTCCAGGGCCCGTATGCAATTTTTCTCCTGACTTTTCTCCTAGGTGATATTTTCAAACTTGTCAATAAAATGCCTTTAACCCAACGACAAGCAAGAAGACACTCAAAAATGTGTCAATAATTTTGATAGTACATTTTGAAACTACTTTTTGGTACTTTTTCAATTACAAAGTGATGAAAAGATATTTGAAATAGAAGATGAAAAATTATCTCCTAAGAGAAAACTCAGGAGAAAAAGTTAATTGCATGTGGGCCCAGGTTTCTTGGCTCATGCTGGCAGATCCATTGCGGCCTCTCTTGTTAAGTATCCCCTGAGAGATAGTTGTGGTTTTCCCTTTCTCTATGCAGGCACTGGTAGGAAATTATTATGCCCTATCCCACCTGTTATTCTGGGTGGTTCCGAGAAGGAGCATTATTACCGTATATACTCGCATATAAGCCGACCCGCATATAAGCCGACCCCCCAACTTTTATAAAAAAAAAAACACGAAAAAATGATTGACCCGCATATAAGCCGAGGGTAGCAAATACGGCAGCTCCTGAGGTTTGTATGCACTAGAAGAAGCCAAGAGATTATGTGAAGATCCATAGAAACAGACACAAAACTGGTACCAAGTGTTAACTGACAAGACAGGACTGGACAGTTTGGCAGCTTTACACTTGTGCTTTTTAAAAAACATAAAACTAATCTATGTTCTCATCAATTTGAGATTATAAAGCATTCCTGAATCCTGATAGAAGAAATATGTTTTGTGCACACAGGCTTGTGCAACAGCCACCTTCCACACACTACCCCCCCTGTATATAGCCCTGTCACACATTACCCTCCCCCCCCCCTGTATATACCAACACTCCCTCTGTATTTTCTCTGCTACAAAGCTAATTTGATGTGTGCAAACCTGCAGGGGATCTGCCATTTGCAACTTCAGTGGTCTGCGGATTACCTTTGAAGGAGTGCGGGGCTGAGAGGGAGTCCAGGGCTCACAGCGGGAGTTTTCTCTGCAGGAGTGCCCGGTACACTGCCACCACAGAGTCTTGCACGGCTGAGAGGACGTTCGGGCCATCTGCAGTAGTCTGCTTGGCGGGTGTCCGGGGAGAGTAGAGCGGCAGAGAGATCGGATGCGGGCGGTGGAGAGGAGAGCGCATTGGTCGATGCGGGAGTCTTGCGCAGCTGAGAGGACGTTCGGGCCATCTGCAGTAGTCTGCTTGGCGGGTGTCCGGGGAGAGCAGAGCGGCAGCATGTATACAAGCTATTACCAGCCAATGGGCACACAGGATGCAGAGACAGCAGGAAGCGCGAGATTACGAACACGGAAGAGCGCTCCTGCTGTGATCCCGGCTATACATGCTGCCGCTCTGCTCTCCCCGGACAGCCGCCAAGCAGACTACTGCAGATGGCCCGAACGTCCTCTCAGCTGCGCAAGACTCCCGCATCGACCAATGCGCTCTCCTCTCCACCGCCCGCATCCGATCTCTCTGCTGCTCTACTCTCCCCGGATCCCGGCTATACATGCTGGCGCTCTGCTCTTCTTTCCCCGGACACCCGCCAAGCAGACTACTGCAGATGGCCCGAACGTCCTCTCAGCCACACAAGACTCCCGCATCCGACCAAAGCGATCTCCTCTCCACCGCCCGCATCCGATCTCTCTGCCGCTCTCTGTGCGCACACCTTCGGCCCGGTAAAGAATGCCACTGACGGGGTCAGTCCGCACCGCGCACCCCTCACTGCAGAAAAAGGTTTGACAACTACTCAAATAGTGACGCGCATATAGGCCGAGGGGGTGACTTTTCAGCACATTTTTTGTGCTGAAAAATTCGGCCTATATGCGAGTATATACGGTATACACCATCTCACCTGTGATTTTGGGTAAGGTGGCAATATATGAGGTTATGTACTATGCCACCATTAATTCTGAATGGGGGATGCATTTCCTACCCTCAGCTTATACCCGAGTCAACCATTTGTTCCTGTTTTTTTAAGGCAAAAGTTGGGGGATCGGCTTATACTCGAGTATATATGGTACTACAAAAATACAAAATGAATTTTTATATTTGTTAAAACATTTATTGCATGCAGATATATTTAATTGCGTGTGTGGGAGCACTGTGGTTAAAAAAACAGCATGAACATTGATGACAGTTGTACAAAGTAAAGTTCAATACTTAAACTAATCAATTGTGTGCTCTTTTTCCAAAATGGGAATAAAATAGCGGTGACAACATTATCGATTATGTTAATGGCAGCAAAATTGCCATGAAAGAGACATTTAGATGGAAGTTCAGAATTTGACTGCATCAGTATGACGTTGTTAACACAAGCCTGAAGTGTGAGGAATCAGGAAGGTGATTTTTTCCCTCTTTTAGAAACACTGTTTGCCTGGCAGTTGTTCTTATAGCTACATCATTGCATTAGGTTAAAGTGGACACAAATTAAAAATACAAGATTTTAGAAATAAAATCTATTTTCCAAATTATAATAATAAATAGCAGCCTTTTTTCAGCTGCATGATGAGAAATATAAAATAGTTTACATTTATTGGAGGAACCTCTCCCTTCCTTTCATATTGCCGGGACAGAATCCGGCAAACTGGGGGAGTAGGTGGTGTCCGGCAAAAGAGGAATTGCTAATGGCTGCCACCTGTATAATCCTAGTAATAAAACGAGAAGGGTGAAAAGCATACACTGAAATGCTCATAGGCTTAAAGGAGTGTTTATTTATTGTATGTGTCAGAGTGGTGCAACTAAATATTTTGAATCAAAAAAATGTTTGGTTTGGGTCCGCTTTAAACAGAATAGATTAAGCATGGCCAGGGCAGCCGATAAAGACTACCTTGGGTGACAATCTAGCATGTGTACAGGAGCCACTAAGTCCATACACATAAATTCAATCTGGACTCAACCCTTAATGGAAGGAATTGTCAACCGTTTATTTTCATATTCTACAGCGGTAATACAGCAAAACAGGAAAGCACAACGTTTGGGTCTACATGCCCTTTGTCAAGTGCTTCACCAAGTATCACCCAAAGATCTGGCATGTCAGATCCTTAGTGATGTCAGATGCCCAAGTGACCCTTGTACATTAACCCAGAATGGCTATACAGATCAGGTGGCTGCATGCTTACTGCATGTTAGCCACCGAGGAAGCAAGGCTCACCCCATTGCGAAACAGTTGTATGGCCGTGCACCCTCTGCCACCCACAGCTGCCTCCCCACTCCAGCAGAGCACGATAAGTACTTTATTTACACATGAATATATGCTTTGGTGCATTTATTGTGATTTCCATCCACTGTACACCTGCTGCCTGCATTAAAGCTGCAGTGCCAGACATACATGTTCCTTTTTCTTCTTGAGTATAGCTGACATTGTGGTGGAAGCAACCTTTTAGCCTATCACATTGTGTTAGTGGGTGTGTTTATAGATAATGGCAGTTGGTGCTGTCTGTTTTTTTTTCATGTCTGCCAGTAGTAAAGATGATGATCCACAAGCTCACAGTGGATCAAACAACATGAATGAATTAAATGGCAAGCATCAATCATTTCTTGATCTAGCATCTATTTTTTTTACTTCTCATTTTGCAATGTATTGATTTGTTTTCTCCACTAGTACTATCTTTCCTTAAAGGACAACTGAAGGGAGAATAATATGGAGGCTGCCATATTTATTTCCTTTTAAACAAAACCAGTTGCCTGGCAGCTCTGCTGATCTCGTTGGCTGTAGTAATATCTTAATAACACCAGAAACAAGCATACAGCTGATCTTGTCAGATCTGACCACAATGTCTGATACACCTGATCTGCATATGTTTGTCCATGGTCCATGGCTAAAAGTATAAGAGGCAGAGGATTAGCAGGACTGCCAGGCAACTGGTATTGCTTAAAAGAAAATAAATATGGCAGCTTCCATATTTCCTCTCACTTCACTTGTCCTATAATGTTTTTCTTTAAGCCTTACCTTCTGAAGCAAAATCATTTTGAATGTGTAGCCTATAAAGAAAGCTGGCCCATTACTGTAAAACTACATATACAGGTCCTTCTCAAAAAATTAGCATATTGTGATAAAGTTCATTATTTTCTGTAATGTACTGATAAACATTAGACTTTCATATATTTTAGATTCATTACACACAACTGAAGTTGTTCAAGCCTTTTGTTTTAATATTGATGATTTTGGCATACAGCTCATGAAAACCCAAAATTCCTATCTCAAAAAATTAGCATATTTCATCCGACCAATAAAAGAAAAGTGTTTTTAATACAAAAAAAAGTCAACCGTCAAATAATTATGTTCAGTTATGCACTCAATACTTGGTCGGGAATCCTTTTGCAGAAATGACTGCTTCAATGCGGCGTGGCATGGAGGCAATCAGCCTGTGGCACTGCTCAGGTGTTATGGAGGCCCAGGATGCTTCGATAGCGGCCTTAAGCTCATCCAGAGTGTTGGGTCTTGCGTCTCTCAACTTTCTCTTCACAATATTCCACAGATTCTCTATGGGGTTCAGGTCAGGAGAGTTGGCAGGCCAATTGGGTACAGTAATACCATGGTCAGTAAACCATTTACCAGTGGTTTTGGCACTGTGAGCAGGTGCCAGGTCATGCTGAAAAATGAAATCTTCATCTCCATAAAGCTTTTCAGCAGATGGAAGCATGAAGTGCTCCAAAATCTCCTGATAGCTAGCTGCATTGACCCTGCCCTTGATAAAACGCAGTGGACCAACACCAGCAGCTGACATGGCACCCCAGACCATCACTGACTGTGCGTACTTGACACTGGACTTCAGGCATTTTGGCATTTCCCTCTCCCAAGTCTTCCTCCAGACTCTGGCACCTTGATTTCCGAATGACATGCAAAAGTTGCTTTCATCCGAAAAAAAGTACTTTGGACCACTGGTCAGCAGTCCAGTGCTGCTTCTCTGTAGCCCAGGTCAGGCGCTTCTGCCACTGTTTCTGGTTCAAAAGTGGCTTGACCTGGGGAATGCGGCACCTGTAGCCCATTTTCTGCACATGCCTGTACAGGGTGGCTCTGGATGTTTCTGTAACAGATGCAGGTCTCCCAAGGTCTGTAATCGGTCCTTCTCCACAACCTTCCTCAGGGTCCAGTCACCTCTTCTCGTTGTGCAGCGTTTTCTGCCACACTTTTTTCTTCCCACAGACTTCCCACTGAGGTGCCTTGATATAGCCAGAGCCGGCCTTTGGGGGTGGCAAGTGGGGCAATCACCCCAGGACCCGCGTCTCAGGAGGCCCTGCACCCTCTTCAGTGCTGGGGAGAGCGGGCATAGTTGTTAAAACTCACGTGTCTCCGATGCTCACAGCTACCATCTATTTCCTCTCCCAGCATCTGTGTAATGGTAACAGCGCCCCCAATGATGACGTGATCGCATGTCACCACAGGGGGGCACTGTTACCAATACACAGATGCTGGGAGAGGAAATAGATGGTAGCTGTGAGCATCGGCGAAGACACGTGAGTTTTAACAACTATGGCCACTCTCCTCAGCACTGCAGCCACCTTGCTATCTAACCTGTACTGCGGGGCACCTACCTATCTAATCTATACTGCAGGGCATCTACCTATATAATCTATACTGCAGGGCACCTACCTATATAATCTATACTGCAGGCACCTTTCTATCTAACCTATACTACAGGCTGGCACCTATCTAACCTATACTGCAGGCACCTATCTAACCTATACTGCAGGCTGGCACCTATCTAATCTATACTGCAGGCTGGCACCTATCTAACCTATACTGCAGGCACCTATCTAACCTATACTGCAGGCTGGCACCTATCTAATCTATAATGCAGGCTGGAACCTATCTAACCTATACTGCAGGCACCTATCTAACCTATACTGCAGGCTGGCACCTATCTAATCTATACTGCAGGCACCTATCTAATCTATACTGCAGGCACCTACCTATCTAATCTATACTGCAGGCACCTATCTAACATATACTGCAGACACCTATCTAATCTATACTGCAGGGCACCTACCTATCTAATCTACAGGGAGTGCAGAATTATTAGGCAAATGAGTATTTTGACCACATCATCCTCGTTATGCATGTTGTCTTACTCCAAGCTGTATAGGCTCGAAAGCCTACTACGAATTAAGCATATTAGGTGATGTGCATCTCTGTAATGAGAAGGGGTGTGGTCTAATGACATCAACACCCTATATCAGGTGTGCATAATTATTAGGCAACTTCCTTTCCTTTGGCAAAATGGGTCAAAAGAAGGACTTGACAAGCTCAGAAAAGTCAAACATAGTGAGATATCTTGCAAAGGGATGCAGCACTCTTAAAATTGCAAAGCTTCTGAAGTGTGATCATCGAACAATCAAACGTTTCATTCAAAATAGTCAACAGGGTCGCAAGAAGTGTGTGGAAAAACAAAGGCGCAAAATAACTGCCCATGAACTGAGAAAAGTCAAGCGTGCAGCAGCCAAGATGCCACTTGCCACCAGTTTGGCCATATTTCAGAGCTACAACATCACTGGAGTGCCCAAAAGCACAAGGTGTGCAATACTCAGAGACATGGCCAAGGTAAGAAAGGCTGAAAGACGACCACCACTGAACAAGACACACAAGCTGAAATGTCAAGACTGGGCCAAGAAATATCTCAAGACTGATTTTTCTAAGGTTTTATGGACTGATGAAATGAGAGTGAGTCTTGATGGGCCAGATAGATGGGCCCATGGCTGGATTGGTAAAGGGCAGAGAGCTCCAGTCCGATTCAGACGCCAGCAAGGTGGAGGTGGAGTACTGGTTTTGGCTGGTATCATCAAATATGAGCTTGTGGGGCCTTTTCGGGTTGAGAATGGAGTCAAGCTTAACTCCCAGTCCTACTGCCAGTTTCTGGAAGACACCTTCTTAAAGCAGTGGTACAGGAAGAAGTCTGCATCCTTCAAGAAAAACATGATTTTCATGCAGGACAATGCTCCATCACACGCGTCCAAGTACTCCACAGCGTGACTGGCAGGAAAGGGTATAAAAGAAGAAAAACTAATGACATGGCCTCCTTGTTCACCAGATCTGAACCCCATTGAGAACCTGTGGTCCATCATAAAATGTGGATTTACAAGGAGGGAAAACAGTACACCTCTCTGAACAGTGTCTGGGAGGCTGTGGTTGCTGCTGCACGCAATGTTGATGGTGAACAGATCAAAACACTGACAGAATCCATAGATGGCAGGCTTTTGAGTGTCTTTGCAAAGAAAGGTGGCTATATTGGTCACTGATTTGTTTTTGTTTTGTTTTTGAATGTCAGAAATGTATATTTGTGAATGTTGAGATGTTATATTGGTTTCACTGGTAAAAATAAATAATTGAAATGGGTATATATTTGTTTTTTTGTTAAGTTGCCTAATAATTATGCACAGTAATAGTCACCTGCACTCACAGATATCCCCCTAAAATAGCTAAAACTCAAAACAAACTAAAAACTACTTTCAAAAATATTCAGCTTTGATATTAATGAGTTTTTTGGGTTCATTGAGAACATGGTTGTTGTTCAATAATAAAATTATTCCTCAAAAATACCACTTGCCTAATAATTCTGCACTCCCTGTATACTGCAGGCACCTATCTAATCTATACTGCAGGCACCTATCTATCTAATCTATACTGCAGGCACCTATCTAATCTATACTGCAGGCACCTATCTAATCTATACTGCAGACACCTATCTAAACTATACTGCAGCCACCTTCCTATCTAACCTATACTGCAGGCACCTACTTATCTAATCTATACTGCAGCCACCTTCCTATCTAATCTATACTGCAGGCACCTACCTATCTAATCTATACTGCAGCCACCTTCCTATCTAATCTATACTGCAGGCTGGCACCTATCTAATCTATACTGCAGGCTGGCACCTATCTATCTAATCTATACTGCAGGCACCTATCTAATCTGTACTGCAGGGCACCACCCTACCTAATCTATACTGCAGGCACCTATCTAATATATACTGCGGGGTACCTACCTAACTAATCTATACTGCAGGCACCTTCCTATCTAATCTGTACTGCAGGACACCTACCTACCTACCTATCTAATCTGTACTGCAGGGCACCTACCTGTCTAATCTATACTGCAGGCACCTATCTGATCTATACTGCAGGGCACCTACCTATCTAATATATACTGCAGGGCACCTACCTATCTAATCTATACTGTGGAGAACCTACCTATTTAACCTATACTGGAGGCACCTACCTATCTAACCTATACAGAGTGTGTGCTTCCACAACGTGTGTATCCACAGCATATATCTCTAGGCCCCGCAAATGACACTCGCCCCAGGCCCCGCGTACTCTAAGGCCACCTCTGGATACAGCACTCTGGGAACAGCCTATTCGTTCAGAAATTTCTTTCTGTGTCTTACCCTCTTGCTTGAGGGTGTCAATGATGGCCTTCTGGACAGCAGTCAGGTCGGCAGTCTTACCCATGATTGCGGTTTTGAGTAATGAACCAGGCTGGGAGTTTTTAAAAGCCTCAGGAATCTTTTGCAGGTGTTTAGAGTTAATTAATTGATTCAGATGATTAGGTTAATAGCTTGTTTAGAGAACCTTTTCATGATATGCTATTTTTTTTAGATAGGAATTTGGGGTTTTCATGAGCTGTATGCCAAAATCATCAATATTAAAACAATAAAAGGCTTGAACTACTTCAGTTGTGTGTACTGAATCTAAAATATATGAAAGTCTAATGTTTATCAGTACATTACAGAAATTAATGAACTTTATCACAATATGCTAATTTTTTTAGAAGGACCTGTACACACAGATTTGTGTCATCTAAGATAAACATTTGTGGCAGTCTGTTATGTGTCCACTTTAATTTGATAATCGACATGAGAGGAGTTTAAGAGGCTGGACAAAAGGCTGTAGAACAAAGTTTAAAGGATCCTTGGATCACATGAAACCAGCAGACAAAAATAAGGTGTGACAAGGCCAATTTCATATAGAATTCTCTGTGCTAGCTGTGGATGCATTCACATCCTACACATACAATAAGCAACCCACGATTGGACACATAGCTAACTCGATAAAAAGCCTGAGAGCAGACTGCACTGAGTTTGCTTGCAGGGTCATGGGCCCCAAGCACCTGGGGTGCCAGTAAACCAGAGCCCACTATATGAGGAGCAGCTTACACTGAGTGCAGTTTAAGAGTGAGTACTATAATGTGGCCACTGTAACTGGGGCACTCTAACTGGGGGACCTGTAATACAGGGCACTATAACAGAAGCACCATAAACGAAGACGTGCTAGTAGGGACATCAATATGAGGTATTTTATTGAAAGGACCACTAATGAGAGACACTATAATGCAGGAGCAGTAATACAGCTTACACAGAGTTTATGCAAGAAAAAAACATTGTACTACATCAGATTGCATACTAAATTAATTTTTTGCAGGACCAGATTTACCACAAGGCAGGGTAGGTATGTGCCTATAAGGGCCTAATGATGGAAAGGTGGCTCACTACCCTCTCTGAGCGCCTCCTTCCCTCCTTCCCCATGCAGAGTCCTGATGAGAGTGTAAATGAGAAGTTACTCACCCTGCTCTCAGCATTTCACTGACAAGACCTCCCTACAGTTAGGGGCACCTCTAGCTACCTAATACTGAGGTTCCTCTAGCTACCTAATACTTGGGGGCACATCTAGCTACTTAGTATTGAGGACACTTCTAGTGACCTAATACAAGGGGCGCCTATAGCTACGTATGATGGGCAAGGGAAGTAAGGGAGAAGTGACAGCTGGGACAGACAGCACACTTGAGGTGCAGTTTGGAGGGGGTTTATATGTTTATGGAGGGCGAAATCTAAGGTGCCAGGACATCTGTGCCTATAGGCTCCTGTGAGGAAAATGCTGGCCTGAATTGTTGCTTTTCTGTTTCAAAAGATTTCTTAATATTTTCAACATAAAACAATTATAACAATTCTGCAGACATGCTGCATATCGTGAAAGGGAAACATTTGGTGCTGCAAAATATACAAGCAAGGAGCATACATCACTACATTCGCTATAAGCTTCTTGAATACAACCATGAATGAGGCTTTGTATTGGGATCTAAGTCTCAACTGTATCCAATGAAGGCATACCAGTTAAAGAGGAACTCCAGTGAAAATAATGTAATACAAAAGTGTTTCATTTTTATAATAATTATGTATAAATGATTTAGTCAGTGTTTGCCCATTGTAAAATCTTTTAAATCCCTGATTTACATTCTGACATTTATTACATGGTGACATTTTTACTGTTGGCAGGTGATTTAGCTGCTTCATGCTTTTTTGGCTGTTGGAAACAGCTGTAAACAGCTATTTCCCACAATGCAACAAGGTTCACAGGCAGGAAACTGCCAGGAGTACCACAGTCCTCAGAGGTTCTTGTGGGAGGGGTTTCACCACAATATCAGTCATACAGCGCCCCCTGATGGTCTGTTTGTGAAAAGGAATAGATTTCTCATGTAAAAGGGGGTATTAGCTAGATTAGGATAAAGTTCAATTTATCTTGGTCGGAATTTCTCTTTAAAGAGACTCCGTAACAATAATTGCATCCTGTTTTTTATCATCCTACAAGTTCCAAAAGCTATTCTAATGTGTTCTGGCTAACTGCAGCACTTTCTACTATGACAGTCTCTGTAATAAATCAATGTATCTTTCCCCTGTCAGACTTGTCGGCCTGTATCTGGAAGGCTGCCAAGTTCTTCAGTGTTGTGGTTCTGCTATGAACTCACCCTTCCTGGCCCCTCTATGCATACTGCCTGTGTGTTATTTAGATAAGAGAGAAGAGAGAAGCTGCTCTAATCAGCTGGATAAATCGTCCTCTGAGCTGGCTGGGCTTTCACATACTGAGGAATTACAAACAAGGGCAAAGCTGTTTGCAGGAAGGAAAGAGCAGCCTGAAACTTCAGTGCATGGGGGGAAAAACACACAAATGATCTCTTGAGATTCAAAAGGAATGCTGTATACAGCCTGCTTGTGTATGGATGTATTTTCTATGTGTGGACATACTGTACATCAAACTACTTCCTGTTTTGGTGGCCATTTTGTTTGTTTACAAACAAACTTTTTAAAACTGTTTTTAACCACTTTTAATGCGGCGAGGAGCGGCGAAATTGTGACAGAGGGTAATAGGAGATGTCCCCTAACGCACTGGTATGTTTACTTTTGAGCGATTTTAACAATACAGATTCTCTTTAAGGTCAGAAAGGGGAAAAGGAAAGAACCTAAGGAAGAAGAGAGGAAGAACAACGAAGAAAAGTAAAAGAGAAACCAACGAAGTGTAGAGCAAAGCATCACCAGGGCTCACCCATCAAGCGGCCAGACAAAGAGACAGAGAGGACCTGGAAGGCTCTATAGGTTCCACAGCTTTCCCTCTTCTTAGCTGAGTATGTAAATTTTTTTATTTATCTGGCTTTAGGTATCCATTAACCACGTCCAGACTGCAGTAATTGAAATCTACACTCTGTTTGGGGCTGCTTATTCCTGCCAATCGTAGATTTCAATGACTGCGCTTGCACAGACCTGTTGCTACCTCTCACCGCAGGCCCATCACTCTACTAATGTTATGATGGCAGAGCTCTGCGAGATGGTCAGGAGCCAATCTCATTGGCTCACATTGATCACAGGGTCAGCAGCCAATTAAATCACCTCCTGACTGGCTCACAGAGCTCTGCAGTCACGGTAACAGCAGAGCAGGGGGTCTGCGGTGATGGGTTAACGGCATTAGTGGCAAGAGCAGCGGGTCTGTGCGGGGATACTTTGGTAGGAGATGTTTTTTTGTTACCAGCTGTCTCTGGTTCTTAAAGGGAAGATGCGAGCTGAAAAAAAAAACAAGGTCTACTTACACGGGGATTCTTTCAGCCTCTGGCAGCCTATCTGTCAATCGCCCCAGCTCTGCTCCCAGACAGTGTCCCAAGGTCCCCTCCGTTACAGATGTTGACCGGCATCTTTTGCATGCGCACTCACGGTCACGACCATACTAACGTAGCCTGGAACGTTTTGCGCAGGTTCAGAAGTACTGCGCCTGTGCAGAACTCCCCCAGCCACGGGACACCGTCTGCAATGTGGGGGACCCAGGGACACCGGCTGGGAGCAGAGCTGCATCAAGGGACAGATAGGCTGCCAGGGGCTGGGGAAGCCCCAGGTAAGTAGATCTTGGAGGGGGGGTGGGGGGTTCAGCTCAAACCTTCCCTTTAAGGGGCCAGAGACTGCTGGTATCTATGCAAATTGTTAACAATCATCTCAACGTACTTTAGATTAAATTACACTACATCATAAGAAGTCTAAAGGTGGCCATACATCAGGCAACTTGGCAGCCAATCGACCATCCAGTTCAATTATTATAATCGAATTGGATGAAAATTGGTGCTGCCAAGTGCATGACCGATCGACAAAGTGACCAATTTCAGGATGGAAATTGGTCGCATGGTCGATGGCGCATGCCACCAGATGTCGGACCAAAGTTGGTTGGTCGGGTGTGCGGAGGTACGGCTGCCGAATTAGCAACGAGTGACGAGACAACGAAACCCCCGCCACTGCCGCCGCAATGTGTAAATGTGCCCCCCATGTGTGCATGTATATGTTACCTGTCCTGTTGCAGCCCCTGTGTGATGTCCTGTAACCTCCGGGCGGCTATCTGTACACGCTACTGGCACCTAGCGTCTGACGTCAGATGCTATGCTCTGAAGTCAGACGCTAGGCCCCAGTAGCATGTACGGATAGCCGCCCGGAGGTTACAGACACCACACGGAGGCTGCTACAGGACAGGTAATGTATAAATGCACACACGGGGGGCACATTTATACATTGGGGACAGCAGCAGTGCCGATTCCCTGAAGATTTCATGCTGAAATCGGATGGGAATCGGCCTGTAGTATATGGGCAGAATCAACAAAAAGACAAATGTATCTCTAATCAGATTCAATTAGAGATAAATTTGTCTCTTTGTTGAATCTGCCCATAATCATTAGGTCTAAGGGCACCTTTCATCTTCTGAAAAGTCACAGTTTGAACACACAACTGTAAGCCAGGTGTTGTATTATCTGTTTGTTTATCAACTCCAAAGATGGTATTATAAAACATTTACACAAGATCTCCTTTTTACACATGTCCCTTTTTAATTGCGATACTGCCTGTATTCAGACGCTGCTCTTGCTGGTGATAGCCAGATTAAAATATGTTCCGAAGGAGATATCATGTTTTGTAAGAAGATGAAAGAAATATCTCCCAGAGTTCCTTGAATTTGCATAGAAAGTAAAGAACGCCGGTTGTCACATTGCGCTACCCCCTTCCATCTACTATTAATCTGTCCAACTGATGAGTGAGATGGACACATGTGCCATTTCGGATTCTGATACTGAGAAATCAAATTAGGTTTTCACATTTGCTGCGTGGATAACACAATAAAATACTTGCGTTTCTTGACAACAGTTTAATACGATTGGGTTTAGCAAAACGTTACAGTACAGTCTGTAACTGGAACATTCAGGATAAAAGGCACCATGCACCAGGGAGATGTCTGTCTATCTCACTGAACGCGAGGCATATATATTTAACATAAATTGCAAATAATCACTAAAAAGCTTTTAAAAGTTCATTTATTGAGAAGAGAACAAGAATAACTAAAGCAATTTTTTTTCTAAGTTAAAACTAAAAAAAATAAAAACCGCAGAAAGTGCTAAAAGAAAATATTCTACCATTACTAATTGAATGCGTCATGTAGACACTAATGTTTTAAAATACACATCCTACTGGCAAGAAAGTCACACAGCACTTTCAAGTTGAACTTTAGTTGTTGATGAATTACTGTATACATGTCTTACATGCCTATACATTAGTCAGGTACAGTACTTATATTAAATATCAAATCTCAAGGCTATCATGTTGATTAATGTAAGTTCTGAGAACTGAACTTTTAAAGAGGAACTTTGGCAAAAGGGGGTTGGACCCAAATCAATACATTGCAAAGTGAGAGGTTAAAAAATAGAAGAGAGATTAAAAAAAATATTGATATTCACCATGTAATTTATTCATGTTGTTTGATCCACAATCAGCCTGCAATCAGGGGAGCTGGCTCCCCGGAAACCACAGTCAACAAGCCTGTCAGCTGTGGCAAAGGAGCAGTACCACCTGCAATGTTTACCTTCCCTGACTCCAGCGCAGGCGTGGTAGTGACTTTCCGAATTGGTTCAGGCAGAAATAGCCGAGCCTGATTGGGTCCACTCTACAGCACAGGCGAGACCGGATCAGGCTCAGATATTTCCACCTGAGCCCCATCGGAAGACTGCTACTGCACCTGCGCTGGATCGCGGTAGGTAAATATTTACATGTCTGCAGTTCACGGGCTGCCAGCGCTGGAACTGAGGGACAGAGGAGGACAGGGGAAGCTTCATTAGGATCCAGAGCCTCCTCCCTCCTGAGGTAATGATCCCCTGCAATGTTTTTCTTTTTACAGTTTCTCTTTAAGGACATTCTAAACAACCATTTGAATTGCCTAGTAGTAAGTCAAACACTTCAATGCATAAGTATTGGAAAGTTAAGTGATACACCTTAGCTGAGAGGGCTATGGAAGCTGCCATATTTATTTATTTTAAAACAATGCATATTGCCTGGCTAAGCTACTGAACCTCTTCCTCAAACACTTATATCAATATACCCTGAAAAAAACATACAAATCAGGTGCTCTGTCTGAAGACAACATTAGCTGCATGCTTAAATCAGAATGATCGCAGAGCTTGGTTTTAAACAAATGAATGATGGGCTGCAGAGAGAAAATGGGCTGGCATTCCTAGGCCCATCAATAGAATTGAAAGCACAGTAATACAAAACTCTTGCGCCTCAGCCGTTAAAAAGCTAGAACCAATTTATTAGACGAGCACTGTATAACAGAAAATTGATCTCTAGATCCAGATCCAGCAAATCCACAAAGCACATATGCAGCATGCGACCAGTCCCACGTAGTGTTGGGCGAACATCTAGATGTTCGGGTTCGGGCCGAACAGGCCGAACATGGCCGCGATGTTCGGGTGTTCGACCCGAACTCCGAACATAATGGAAGTCAATGGGGACCCGAACTTTTGTGCTTTGTAAAGCCTCCTTACATGCTACATACCCCAAATTTACAGGGTATGTGCACCTTGGGAGTGGGTACAAGAGGAAAAAAAAATTAGCAAAAAGAGGTTATAGTTTTTGAGAAAATCGATTTTAAAGTTTCAAAGGGAAAACTGTCTTTTAAATGCGGGAAATGTCTGTTTTCTTTGCACAGGTAACATGCTTTTTGTCGGCAAGCAGTCATAAATGTAATACATATAAGAGGTTCCAGGAAAAGGGACCGGTAACGCTAACCCAGCAGCAGCACACGTGATGGAACAGGAGGAGGGTGGCGCAGGAGGAGAAGGCCACGCTTTGTGAGACACAACAACCCAGGCCTTGCATGAGGACAAGAAGCGTGCGGATAGCATGCTTTGTACCGCCATGCAGTCATAAATGTAATAAAGATAAGTGGTTCAATAAACAGGGACCACGCGGCAACGCTAACCCAGCAGCAGCAGACGTGATGGAACAGGAGGAGGCGCAGGAGGAGAAGGCCACGCTTTGTGAGACACAACAACCCAGGCCTTGCATGAGGACAAGAAGCGTGCAGATAGCATGCTTTGTACCGCCATGCAGTCATAAATGTAATAAAGATAAGAGGTTCCATAAACAGGGACCGGCAACGCTAACCCAGCAGCAGCAGCAGCACACGTGATGGAACAGGAGCAGGCGCAGGAGGAGAAGGCCACGCTTTGTGAGACACAACAACCCAGGCCTTGCATGAGGTACCGCCATGCAGTCATAAATGTAATAAAGATAAGTGGTTCAATAAACAGGGACCACGCGGCAACGCTAACCCAGCAGCAGCAGACGTGATGGAACAGGAGGAGGCGCAGGAGGAGAAGGCCACGCTTTGTGAGACACAACAACCCAGGCCTTGCATGAGGTACCGCCATGCAGTCATAAATGTAATAAAGATAAGTGGTTCAATAAACAGGGACCACGCGGCAACGCTAACCCAGCAGCAGCAGACGTGATGGAACAGGAGGAGAAGGCCACGCTTTGTGAGACACAACAACCCAGGCCTTGCATGAGGTACCGCCATGCAGTCATAAATGTAATAAAGATAAGTGGTTCAATAAACAGGGACCACGCGGCAACGCTAACCCAGCAGCAGCAGACGTGATGGAACAGGAGGAGGCGCAGGAGGAGAAGGCCACGCTTTGTGAGACACAACAACCCAGGCCTTGCATGAGGACAAGAAGCGTGCGGATAGCATGCTTTGTACCGCCATGCAGTCATAAATGTAATAAAGATAAGTGGTTCAATAAACAGGGACCACGCGGCAACGCTAACCCAGCAGCAGCAGACGTGATGGAACAGGAGGAGGCGCAGGAGGAGAAGGCCACGCTTTGTGAGACACAACAACCCAGGCCTTGCATGAGGACAAGAAGCGTGCGGATAGCATGCTTTGTACCGCCATGCAGTCATAAATGTAATAAAGATAAGTGGTTCAATAAACAGGGACCGGCAACGCTAACCCAGCAGCAGCAGCAGCACACGTGATGGAACAGGAGCAGGCGCAGGAGGAGAAGGCTATGCTTTTTGAGACACAACAACCCAGGCCTTGCATGAGGACAAAAAGCGTGCGGATATAGCAGCAATGCTTTTTGCCGCCATGCAGTCATAAATGTAATACAGATGAGAGGTTCAATAAACAGGGACTGGAAACGCTACACCATCCCAGATGTTCATTGGTCATGTTACTTGGTTGGGGTCCTGGAGTGTTGCGTAGTCGTTTCCAATCCAGGATTGATTCATTTTAATTTGAGTCAGACGGTCTGCATTTTCTGTGGAGAGGCGGATACGCCTATCTGTGACGATGCCTCCGGCAGCACTGAAACAGCGTTCAGACATAACGCTGGCTGCCGGGCAAGCCAGCACCTCTATTGCGTACATTGCCAGTTCGTGCCAGGTGTCTAGCTTCGATACCCAATAGTTGAAGGGTGCAGATGGATTGTTCGACACAGCTACGTCATCTGACATGTAGTCCTTGACCATCTTCTCCAGGCGATCGGTGTTGGAGGTGGATCTGCACGCTTCCTGTTCAGTGGGCTGCTGCTGCATGGGTGTCAGAAAATTTTCCCACTCCAAGGACACTGCCGATACCATTCCCTTTTGGGCACTAGCTGCGGCTTGCGTTGTTTGCTGCCCTCCTGGTCGTCCTGGGTTTGCGGAAGTCAGTCTGTTGGCGTACAACTGGCTAGAGGAGGGGGAGGATGTCAATCTCCTCTCTAAAGTCATCACAAGGGCCTGCTGGTATTCTTCCATTTTGACCTGTCTGACTCTTTCTTCAAGCAGTTTTGGAACATTGTGTTTGTACCGTGGATCCAGAAGGGTATAAACCCAGTAATTGGTGTTGTCCAGAATGCGCACAATGCGTGGGTCGCGTTCAATGCAGTCTAGCATGAATTGAGCCATGTGTGCCAGAGTCCTACCAGAATCCTCATCATCCTCTTGTGAGCGTTGTGATAGTTGTTGTGATGCATCATAGTCGTCACCTTCCTCCTGGTCTGCTTCTGCTGACCATTCGCGCTGAATTGTGGAAGTCCAACGTGCACCGCTCTGGCCCTCGTCAGTGGTGGCATGAAATTCCTGCTCCAACTCCAGCTGTTCCTCCTCCTCTTCTTCGTCATAGCTGCTGGGGCCAGCGTTCCCTGAGGCGGATGGCCTGATGTTGGTACCATCACGCTGATCGTTTTCTCCTTCAGATTCCCCCAGTTGCATCATGACAGCTGTTTCCTTGATTTTCAACATTGACCTCTTCAGTAAACACAGCAGTGGTATGGTAATGCTGACTGAAGAGTTGTCACTGCTCACAAGCAACGTGGATTGCTCAAAATTTTGGAGGACTTGGCAGAGGTCCAACATGTTGGCCCAATCGGATCCACAGAAGCTTGGCAGCTGTCCGGATGCGCCTCGGTACTGCGCCGTCATGTACTGGACCACTGCACTCTTCTGCTCACAAAAGCGTGCTAGCATGTGCAGCGTAGAATTCCAGCGCGTAGGGACATCACACAGCAAGCGATGGTGGGGGAGATTGAAGCGCTCCTGCATCTTGGCGAGTGCCCCCGAAGCAGTACTGGAATTTCTACAATGTTTGGCCACTCGACGCACCTTCAACAGAAGATCGGCCACGCCTGGGTATGTCCTCAGGAACCGCTGAACTACTAGGTTCATCACGTGCGCCAGGCAAGGGATGTGTGTCAGCTTAGCCAACCTTAAAGCGCGAATGAGATTACTCCCATTATCACACACAACCATGCCCGGTTTCAAGTCCAGCGGTGCCAGCCACAAATCCGTCTGTTCCTTTATTCCCTTCCAAATTTCCTCCCCTGTGTGCTGCTTATCCCCAAGGCAGATCAGCTTCAGCAACGCTTGCTGACGCATGCCAACAGCTGTGCTGCACTGCTTCCACGATCCTACTGCTGCTGGGTTAGCGTTTCCGGATGAGGTACAGCTTTGAGATGCGTTGGAGGAGAAGGAGTCAGAGAGGTAGGTGCTGCTGTTGTTATCCAGTGGGAGGGACGGCGGTGCAGCTGTTTGCGGCGTGGGCAACACCCGCGCCGTAGCAGGTGAGGAATCGCTGCCAGGCTCCACAAGGTTCACCCAGTGCGCGGTAAGGGAGATGTATCGACCCTGGCCGAACGCACTCGTCCAAGTGTCAGTGGTGAGGTGAACCTTGCAGGCAACGGCATTTTTCAAGCTTCGGGTTATTTTGCTGACCACGTGCTCATGCAACTCAGGCACTGCAGAGCGCGCAAAGTGGTAGCGGCTGGGAACCACGTAACGTGGGATGGCCACTGACATCATGCCCTTGAAGCTGTTTGTCTCCACCACTCGATATGGCAGCATTTCGCAGACCAGAAGCTTGGCTATGCTGGCTGTTACTGCCACGGCCCGGGGGTCATTTGCTGTCAATTTCCTCTTGCGCTCAAACATCTCCGACACAGACAACTGAACTGTAGCGCTGCACACGGAAGGGCTGTTGGTTGTTGTGTTTGATGAACACTGGGAGACCTCAAGAGCACTACTCCGGAAAGTGACAGTGTCAGCGTCGTCTGATGTTTGTGAATGTTGTGAACCACGCAATGGCTGGGCTACTGCTGCTGCTGAGGCGGGTCTGGTGGTGAGTCTGGTGAACCCAAGGGAGGCAGTGTTGCTGGTACCCTGTCCTGCCGCGTTTGCCCACAGAGTGGGATGTTTGGATAGCATGTGGCGGCTCATGCTGGTGGTGGAGAGGTTGTTAATACTTTTCCCCCTGCTCAGGCGAGTCTTGCACACCTTGCAAATCGCCATGGTAACATCCTCAGTGCAGTCTTCAAAGAAAGCCCAGACTTTGGAGCACCTGCCTCCTTGCTGGCGATTTCTGTTTCCTCCTCTTTTGCCTCTCACTCTAACTTCCACGCTTGTGGTGCCTGAAATTGCGCGCCGCCTACCTTGTGGCACAAGGCGAACTCGTGCAGCAGTGGATTCTTCAACAGACTCATCTGTGCTGCTGCTACGACGGCGATGTTCTCGTTCACAAATAAAATCTGGGTCTCTGTCCACATTGTCCATACCCTCCTCTTCCATCTCCTCAAACTCGTCATATGTCATTGTGGGGGGCCGCTGCCGTGGAGTAGAGCTCCCCAGAACAACCTCTGCGCAGCTCACTCCAACGTCGTCTTCCAGATCTTGTCGGCCGACCTCCTGCAATTGCAACCCCTCCTGCCCAACTTGCTCTGGGATTTGGGTTTCCGAGTCCTCCTCGGACTCGCCTTGTATTTCAGTGCGCGGTGCATTTCCCACAGTTAATGGTTGTGAATCCGGGCACAACATTTCTGGCTGTTCCTCCATTGACCTTTCATAGGTGGAAGTTTGTTGGGCTGGGAATAGCTCCTGCGAATACCCCATTGTGTCCTGAGGTAATTCATAGGACTGGTTATCTGGCAGTTGTGTGCGTGGTGTCGCTGCCGGTTGTGTCAGCTTTGTGCCCACTGGCTCCTTGTAACTGGCTGAGGACTCGGACCTCGTGCGTGATGTGCTGGTGCTGCTTAACCCACTGCTGGACGCTTGAGAGGTCATCCAAGTAATTATCTGGTCCTGTTCTTTTGGATTTGTGAGGGTTGTTGTCCTGGACAACATGGGCGGTATTGAGTGGGTTTTCTTGGGTGCTCCCCTGTGGCCTGTACGTGAACCGTCAGGGGAAACACCTCTTCCCTTGCCCCTTCCTCTTTCACCGGATTTCTTCCTCATTTCACTTATCCTTACAGTACACGCTGACTGGCAGCAGTACAGTGGCAGTACAGAAATGCTATACAGTACCACTATTCCCAGCAGCGACACAGAGCACAATGCTATACAGTGGCGGGTGAGCGGTGTACTACTGTTCCCAGGCCCAGCAGACACAGAGTGGAAGTAAACACAATGCTATATAGTCTGGCTGAGCGGTGTACACAGAGTGGCAGTACACACAATGCTATATAGTCTGGCTAAGCCGTGTACACAGAGTGTCAGAAAACACAATGCTATATATAGCGTGGCTGAGCGAGGTGCACAGTGGCAGTACACACAATGCTATATTAGTCAGGCTAAGCCGTGTACACAGAGTGTCAGAAAGCACAATGCTATATATAGCGTGGCTGAGCGAGGTGCACAGTGGCAGTACACACAATGCTATATAGTCAGGCTAAGCCGTGTACACAGAGTGTCAGAAAACACAATGCTATATATAGCGTGGCTGAGCGAGGTGCACAGTGGCAGTACACACAATGCTTTATAGTCAGGCTGAGCCGTGTACACAGAGTGTCAGTAAACAATGGTATATAGTCTGGCTGAGCGGTGCACACAGAGTGTCAGTAAACAACGGTATATAGTCTGGCTGAGCGGTGTACACAGAGTGGCAGTAAACACAATGCTATATATAGCGTGGCTGAGCGAGGTGCACAGTGGCATTACACACAATGCTATATTAGTCAGGCTAAGCCGTGTACACAGAGTGTCAGAAAACACAATGCTATATATAGCGTGGCTGAGCGAGGTGCACAGTGGCAGTACACACAATGCTATATAGTCAGGCTAAGCCGTGTACACAGAGTGTCAGAAAACACAATGCTATATATAGCGTGGCTGAGCGAGGTGCACAGTGGCAGTACACACAATGCTATATTAGTCAGGCTAAGCCGTGTACACAGAGTGTCAGAAAACACAATGCTATATATATAGCGTGGCTGAGCGAGGTGCACAGTGGCAGTACACACAATGCTATATATAGCGTGGCTGAGCGAGGTGCACAGTGGCAGTACACACAATGCTATATATAGCGTGGCTGAGCGAGGTGCACAGTGGCAGTACACACAATGCTATATATAGCGTGGCTGAGCGAGGTGCACAGTGGCAGTACACACAATGCTATATTAGTCAGGCTAAGCCGTGTACACAGAGTGTCAGAAAACACAATGCTATATATATAGCGTGGCTGAGCGAGGTGCACAGTGGCAGTACACACAATGCTATATATAGCGTGGCTGAGCGAGGTGCACAGTGGCAGTACACACAATGCTATATATAGCGTGGCTGAGCGAGGTGCACAGTGGCAGTACACACAATGCTATATTAGTCAGGCTAAGCCGTGTACACAGAGTGTCAGAAAACACAATGCTATATATATAGCGTGGCTGAGCGAGGTGCACAGTGGCAGTACACACAATGCTATATATAGCGTGGCTGAGCGAGGTGCACAGTGGCAGTACACACAATGCTATATATAGCGTGGCTGAGCGAGGTGCACAGTGGCAGTACACACAATGCTATATATAGCGTGGCTGAGCGAGGTGCACAGTGGCAGTACACACAATGCTATATTAGTCAGGCTAAGCCGTGTACACAGAGTGTCAGAAAACACAATGCTATATATATAGCGTGGCTGAGCGAGGTGCACAGTGGCAGTACACACAATGCTATATATAGCGTGGCTGAGCGAGGTGCACAGTGGCAGTACACACAATGCTATATATAGCGTGGCTGAGCGAGGTGCACAGTGGCAGTACACACAATGCTATATTAGTCAGGCTAAGCCGTGTACACAGAGTGTCAGAAAACACAATGCTATATATATAGCGTGGCTGAGCGAGGTACACAGTGGCAGTAAACAATGCTATATATAGTGTGGCTGAGCGAGCGGTGTACTACTGTTCCCAGCAGCGACACACAATGACTGGGGGGGACCCTGGCTAGCGTGGCTGGAGAGCGAACTATTCTGCCTGCCTACCCAAAGCTAAACCCACAGACAAATGGCGGAGATATGACGTGGTTCGGGTATTTATTTACCCGAACCACGTGACCGTTCGGCCAATCAGAGCGCGTTCGGGCCCGAACCACGTGACCCGTTCGGCCAATCACAGCGCTAGCCGAACGTTCGGGGAACGTTCGGCCATGCGCTCTTAGTTCGGCCATGTGGCCGAACGGTTTGGCCGAGCACCGTCAGGTGTTCGGCCGAACTCGAACATCACCCGAACAGGGTGATGTTCTGCAGAACCCGAACAGTGGCGAACACTGTTCGCCCAACACTAGTCCCACGGTCACTGGTTCAAATTGGCCCGTTTAAAAAATGGAAAAAACGGCCGTACCCCAGTGTCCTGATTGGTAACCAGGCTGCACAGTACAAGTGGTCAGAATCTAATAGCAAAATGGCAACAAATGAATAAATAAATATATAAAAGATATGGCAACAAATAACCACTAAAAATGAGATTAATCTCTAATAGGACACCTATTAGAGATTAATCTCATTTTTAGTGGGGATTTGTTGCCATATCTTTTATATATTTATTTATTCATTTGTTGCCATTTTGCTATTAGATTCTGACCATTGCAAAATTCCACTTGTACTGTGCAGCCTGGTTACCAATCAGGACACTGGAGTACGGCCGTTTTTTCCATTTTTTAAACGGGCCAATTTGAACCAGTGACCGTGGGACTGGTCGCATGCTGCATATGTGCTTTGTGGATTTGCTAGCTGCATGCTTGTTTCAGGTGTGTGTGTAATTCAGTCACTACAGAAGCCAAATCAGTAGAGATCAGCAGGACTGCAAACCAACTGGTATTGTTTAAACATTTAAGAAACATTAGATACTAATGTGGAGGAGTATGTCCGGACTGATCACCAAATCATGCTTAATGAATAATACAAATGTTATTAATAAGCATTATACACAAAGCATTAATAGAAAAATAAATATTACAGTTTTGTTTAAAGGGAACCTGAGATGAGAAGCATCTCAGATTCCATACTTACCTGGGGCTTCCTTAAGCCCCCTTAAGGCCGCTGTTCCCTCACCGTCTCCCCAGGTGGCTCCGGTCCCCCATAATTTAGCCCGAAAGCCTGGCCGAGTTGCGCTTCATCGGGCATGCACAGCCTAGCCAGGCGCACTTCCCCATCATTCTCCTGTCCCTTGGAACGTTCTGCGCCTGTGCCATACTACTGCGCAAGCACAGAAAACTCCCAGCTGCGGTAGTGAGATAGGGGAGTGTGCCTGGCCATGCCACGCATGCCGGATGAAGCGCAACTTGGCCAGGCTTTCAGGGCTGAGTTATGGGGAACCAGAGACACCCAGGGAGACAGCAAGGGATGAGCAGCCTTAAAGGGGTTTAAAGTGAACCAGAGATGAAAATAAACTAATGAGATTAAAATTAGATCTGCCCTCCTACTCCTAAAAATGACTTTTTTTTAGATATTTCAAGGTTTTATATTTAAACATTTACAAAGCAGATTTAATGTTGTATTGTCTCTGCTCAACTGTAGTGTCTCAAGAGTCTTAGAGTGAAAATACATGAACTATTGACCTTTTTTATCTTTTCCCCTCACAGTAAGAAGCCCAGGTATCTGCTTAGGAAAGTGTTTTATAGCTGTAATTTGTTATCAGTGAGCTGACTGGGTCCCGACTGGAGAAAAACTGTCAGTTCCATAGCTAATTATAAACTCTTCCAGGCAGGATGAAAAAAAAGGAGCTCAGCATAAGTGTCTGTATGCTTGCAACTGTATGTACACATGTCTATCTCACCATGTCACATGTCATCTCTGGTACACTTTAACTACTTTACGACCGCTCCACGCCAATGGGCGTGGGCACGGCGGCAGCCCCAGGACCGCCTAACGCCAATTGGCGTCAGGTCCTGGAGCCAGCTACTGAAGGAGATCGTGCGCAGGATGCACGTGCATCTCCTTCTTGGGGGGCGGAGATCCGCCCTGTTTTCAGTCTCCGAGCGGCTATTGCCGCAGGGAGACTGTTAGACGGTGTGAATGCCATCTATTTACATAGTGCAGCACTGCGATCAGCAGCAGCGCTGCACTGGGGACAGCCGTGTGACACGGCTGTCCCCCTGAGGGACTAGAGAGTGATCAGCTCTCATAGGCAGAAGCTTATGACAGCCGATCGCGTGATTGACCGGCTGGGGGAAAGGAGGGGATTGGAGGAAATAAGTTAAATAAAGAGAAAGTAAAAAATATTTTTTAAAAACAAACGTAAATATTGATAAAAAAAACAAACAAACAACTGGGGGGCAATCAGACCCCACCAACAGAGAGCTCTATTGGTGGGGGGGAAAGGGGGGGGGGAATCACTTCTGTACTGTGCTATGCGGCCCTGCAGCTTGGCCTTAAAGCTGCAGTGGCCATTTTAGTAATAATCAGCCTGGTCTTTAGGGGTGTTTACCACTGTGGTCATCAAGTGGTTAAGGAAGCCCCAGACAATTATGGTACCTGAGACGCCTCTTGTCTCAGGTACACTTTAAAAGTTTGTACCATATATTCTACTTAAAGAGAACCCGAGGTGGGATTTAATTATGTTACTGGGGCACAGAGGCTGGTTGTGCACACTAAGACCAGCCTCCGTTGCCCCATGGTGTGCCTCCAAGACCCCCCTGCACGCCGCTATACCCCCCGCCGTGCTGGCGACACGCAGCGTGCCACCAGCACAATGTTTACCTATGCGCTGTCTGTCAGCGCCGCTCCCCCGCCGCATCGGCGCTACCCGCCGGTGTCCCTTCCCTCCCACTGATAGGAGGGAAGTGACGCGGGCGGGTAGCACCGATGTGGAGGAGGCGGGGGAGCGGCGCTGACTGACAGCGCATAGGTAAACATTGTGCTGGTGACGCGCTGCGTGTCGCCAGCACTGCTGCGGGGGGTATAGCGGCGCGCAGGGGGGACATGGAGGCACACCATGGGGCAACGGAGGCTGGTCTTAGTGTGTACAACCAGCCTCTGTGCCCCAGTAACATAATTAAATCCCATCTCGGGTTCTCTTTAAAGGTAATCTGAAGTAAAAATAAACTTATGATATAATGAATTGTATGTGTAGTACAGCTAAGGAATAGATTAGTAGCATTGATATGAGTCTCATAATGTTTCCAGTACAGGAAGAGTTAAGAAACTTCTGTTGTTATCTATGCAGCTCTATTTTCTAAGGCCCTTATACATCAAAGAAACAGTGAAAGTCAACTTCAATAAGATTTTACAGCAGGGAAGTTCAAAGGATCATTGGCTCTGCTCTGTTTCATAGTTTAAAATGCAAAGTGTAGTTTGTAAACTGCAAATACTAGAGAATGATGCACTGATATAAAAAAAAGCTATATACCTGAAAATAAAAATATGAGACACTTTTCCTTACTAGTAATGTTCTATTAATTATCCGTACTACACATACAATTCATTATATCATGAGTTTATTTTCGCCTCAGTGTCACTTTAAGGGTCATTTTTTGTACACCTCTATGACTACACTGGTTGTCTTAAAAAAAGTATGTCTGCCAAAAATGCCCGTTTATTTTATATATTTTATATTTATTTGAAATATGATAATTAGTACAATGCTCAATGATTTAAGCACCACATTTATTGTAGCAAACAAAGAAATCTTAATTAATGCAATCATCGTTTATATACCTATGAGATGTGCTTGAGGTGGTTGGGACAATGCATCCTCTGATTTTGTGAGCCAGCGTGGCAGAAAAATTAGCTTTGCAGTATATATTCATTAGCACCTTTGTTCAATTTTGCTTGTGGAATATTTTCAGTTTCCCAATGTGTCTAGGTGGAAATGTCCAAACTTTATTTATTGCCATGATAGAAGCAATATTAAGTTGTATCTTGCTGAATACTCACCAGAGATAAAGTCTCTTCTATGCTATGCCATTCTCCTGCAGACACAATGGATATTTCCAACCCTTAAACTAACTTAACAAAACAAATTTGTTTTTATGATTTACAGACTTTCTTATTTCACAATGTTGCTTTAATATCAAAGTTTTCACAGAAGGGATTACACTTCAAAACTAAAGTTTTGCACTTTAGAACTTTAGACATGTAGGATTTCTATGGCCTCTTTTCCACGGGCAGTTGAACTGAGTGCCTAGCAAGCAGTTGCCAGGCAGCAGTAAGCAGTTACCAGGCAGCAGTGAGCAGTTACCAAGCAGAAGCAAGCAGTTGTGAGAGTTTGAGAGGCGTTTCACTGGAAAAGAGGCCTTAAGCCGCATCTACACGAGTAGATGCGGCTGTGATGCTCCTTATCAATCGAGCCGCTGATGCGGCTCGATTGATAAGATCCGACAGGACGGATCTCCGCACCGCCGATTCCCTGCTCGCTTCCCGCGAGGGGACAATGGCAGGGAATCGAGCGGAAGATAAGCGGCGCCGGCGGGGACAAGCGGGCACAAGAGGGGAATCGAATGCGGCGCACGCGCGGCGAGCGGGGACGCGGCGGGCACGCAGAAGAGGCGATCCGGTGGCTAATCGAGCCGCCGGATCGCTGCAATGTCTCATAGTGTAGATGGGGCTTTAGGCAGATGACAGCATGAATACGTACTGAGATTCACTGGAAGCAAACTAAAAACAATACATTAGTCGATGATGTCCCCATCCAGTAAGGAATCAGTTGCTCTTCATTGGAAATCCACTAAGTAGCAGTGATCCATAGTGCAACACTATTTGTTCTTATTCAAGATCATGTTGAAACAGAAATCTGATAGCAAATTGTTGGAATAATTAGTGTTGTACCGCTTACAGTATTACAGTACAATGTTGTGGAACCAAGGCTAGGTACACACTATTCTGTATACACAATGGCGCATTCACAGCGTATCCTGAGTGCATATACAGGGAATATTCACACTCATCACCATTGTCCATTCAGTCTGCCCCTGCCGCCACCATCACCACTGTAATTTGGGTGGTCTACATAAAATGTTACTACAGTTACAGAAATAGAACATCATTGCTTTCCATATGTTGAGCCTGAAATACACACACATATACACACATGCTTGTGCACACACACACGCTTGTACATACACACACACACACGCTTGTACATACACACACACACACACACACACACACGCGCGCTTGTACATACACACACACACACACACACACACACACACACACTTGCACACACTTGCACACACACACACGCGCACACATACACACACACACACGCACACACATACACACACACACGCGCTTGTACATACACACACACACACACACGCACACACACACACACACACACACACACACACACTTGCACACTTGCGCACACACACACACACACACACACACACACACACGCTTGTACACACACACACACACGGTCGCACGTACATGCAGTATTCATTTTAAAATTTAGTTTTAAATACATTTTCTATACTTCACTGTAGGCAAATACTGTATGGACTGCTGACTATTGTTATAATTCTTGGAATTCAGCTTTAATATTAAAGTCTCATTAGTGCATTTTTTGGCCATGTTATTAGCGCTTATCTGATACCGTTTGATTATACGTATTTATATTCCTATAAAAAGGGTTCCTTTAAATCTGACTTCAGCAGTGATGCAATTCCCAGGCTTTAAATAATTTTATCTTCAAATGTACCTAGATGAAATGAAATTCAATTTTCTTCAGAGTAAATTCGATATCATGTATTTGTCATCAGATTCCATGTTACCCATGCTAGGCCAGCAGCATCAGATTGCAAGACTATTAAGTATTTCAAATAATATTCAGTTTGCAAAGGATCGGAAAACACATTTGTTTCCCAGCTTTCAATCAGTCATGTGGAACCAGGGAAGCTTAGAGATATAGCTTTCCAATTAAATGTTTTATATGCATACAGCTAAAATAAATTGAATAACATACAATACCTAATGCTGGATACAACAACAACCGTGATGACAACCCTTTCCTGTTCACAGTGCTCAAAACAAAATTCCTCAGATGCTAAGGGGTCTAAATGGGAGGTAAAAATGGAAACTAGTTTGTGAGAATTTTTAACCTCCCTGACGGTATGATATTTCTGGATTGTAGGGTCTAAAAGAAATGCATTTTTTTCACAAGCTTTTAGGCCCTAAAAGCAGGAAAAAAAACATACCACTAGAAAGATCTGCAGCAGCCCCTGCACTTTACTCGCCTCCCCTGAATTCAGCGCTGTAATTCTCCCTCTGTCCTCCGGGTGGCACTTTACCCTATAGTGAAATCTCCATCTTTCATCATCTGACAAACGGCGATCTCATCCGAGCAGGGCCGGCCCGCTCATGAGGCGGGGTGAAACTTTTGCCTCAGGCGGCAAATTTCCAGGGGCGGCAGTGCGGCACCCGCCCGTCCGTGGGTGCGGGGAGCCGGCCCGCCGAGCTGGAGGGGTAGCTGGCAGGACGGGGGTATTGGGCCAGCGGCGGGGAGGGGGGTCGGACCCCCCCCTCCCTCGCCTGGGTCCCCGTCCTCCGCTCCCTTCCAGCCAAAATAGACGCAGCCGAAGTGTAAGAGGCACGGGCGGGAAGGACACTCACCTCCTCCTCGCTCCAGCGTGCGCTCCACTGACATCACTTCCTGCAGGACGCTGCAGGAAGTGACGTCAGTGGAGCGCACGCTAGGAAGAGGTGAGTGTCTTCCCCGCCCGTGCCTCTTACACTTCGGCTGCGTCTATTTAGGCTGGAAGGGAGCGGAGGACGGGGACCCAGGCGAGGGAGGGGGGGGGGTCCGACCCCCCTCCCCGCCGCTGGCCCAATACCCCCGTCCTGCCAGCTACCCCTCCAGTTCGGCGGCCCCCCAGAGCGCGCCCCCCCCCCTCTCGGGGGGGGGGGGGGAAGGGGCGGCGGTGGCAATTTTTTTTAAATTTGCCTCAGGCGGCAAAAAGTCTAGGGCCGGCCCTGCATCCGAGGGAGCGAGAGCCTCAGAGGACTGGAAGAAGAATGGCTGCCAACGTCTACATCCTGGGGGAGGTGAGTTAAAAATGCTACCATGCTGCACTGTGTCTCCATACCTCCCAGCAGCTACCCCAAGTCAGGCTTGGGATAACTGCTTCTGGCTTCTTTTTTCCACCCCATGCTTAACTCGGGGTTACTGCCAAAGAGGTTAATTTAGCATCCTATGTATAAAGCAGGGTTGAGACGCGTGCAGGAAAAAAAGGGCCCAGCTGGATAACAAAATGGCATCGGTGGATAAAGGAATCTCAATATCGATAAATATCATTAACGAAATTGGTTAACGATAAATACAGTTTAAAAAAAGATGGGCGTTGATAATGAAAATATATTAACGTTAAAAATTGTAACGTAATTCAACAATACAGCTTAACCCAACCCTACTATCACACAGAACCCTCCCCTGGTGGTGCCTAAAACTAACCACTCCCCTGGTGATGCCTAACCCTAACCACCACCACCCCGGTGGTACCTAATCCTAACCCCCCAGTGGTGCCTAACCCTAACGACCCCCAGATAACATGACAGCCACATGATCTTAGTGTTCAGTATTGGGCTGGTCAGGCCCCCGTGAAGTTTTGCCACTGCATAGCTATATATGAAGTGGATAGCTGTAGGTTAGTTAAATGGAATGATGACAGACAATGCGGTCAGTCAGTCTGCGTAACGCATCACTGGTTACTGTGCATAACATGGCTTTGTGGTCACTCTGTGTAACATAAGTCATGTGATCATTCACTCTGTGTAACTTTGTTCTGAGGTTATTTGGTTTCTACAATATGTCCCTCTGGTTAGTCAGTCTCTGAAATGGCAGGTCATCTCCTTAAAATTGGACTGTCTCAGGGGGCATAGCATTGGCCTCATGACTACAAGGAAATATTATTTTTTTTATGCAGGTGCCATGCAATTTTTGAGACCTCTGATTTTCTAGTTACACCACCTGGATTTTTTTCCAGCAATCTGCCAGTTTTGCATGGACCAGTGGTTGAGAAACACTGCCTTAGTTGAACAAAACTTAATAAAGGCAATAGTCTTCTGCTATCAGGTTTGACAAATATTATATATCAAAACCACTGGTGTAAACTTGAGACTCTGTGGATGTTTCACAAAACTTATCTCTCCTTACCCATTTAAAAAAAAAGTCACTCAGAAAGAGTTGTTCCTTTTATGTCAACTTGGGTATCACTTTTCTCACCTAATTTTTAGTACTTAAATGCTTTTTGGTTGCTTAAAAAGTTTGGTATACATAAGGTCAAATCACATTAGGCAAGATAATTAATAACAATGTGCCTGATTTATGGTTAAGTTATCCACTTAATTTAAGCACAGGAACAAAATAATGTCAGAAGACAGAAATATAGGTATATAAGAATAAAGTATACAGAGCAGAACAAAGAAAAATTCAGATGAAAGAAATAAACTTTTCCTTTTTTTTTAAGTTCAGTGAACACTTTTTATGTATTTATCAAATAAAAACTTATTTTTTAATCAACTCTGTATTATAAAGAGCCAGGGGGTCAAAAATATTTCATTTTACTTATTTATGAACTCTGTGTCACCAAGAGGGTAAAAGAATATTATTAACTGTTATTCATGCAACGTAGGATCTAGCTGTCTGGTACATGTCAACTGTCAGTGTACAGTATGTCATTATGTATTATTATGCATTTTTATAGCGCTGACATTTCCAACAGTACTTCACAGAGTACAGTCAAAAATGTGATGCCATTAAAGGTACGTACTCACAACTATCAGTGTTGCCCATAAAGATTGTGCTTTGATTATTAGGGCCACACTACAGGCCACAAGCCATATACAGTCCTGTTTGTCAGTCAGTATAACCAAGTAAGGAGCACTGTTTCTATAAAGAAGAGAGGAGGTTCTTTGGCACAGCATACAAACTACTGGCTCTAGCGGGTGAGGTATGGTAAGTGTGAGAAAAATGTGCTCATTTGTAAGTATTGTTTAGACTAGAGATTCAGTATGCTGGATCTCTAGGAAACATTATGGCACACTAGATTCTCAGCTGAGCCTGCCCTGAGCTGCTGCCTTGGATGACTTCCTCTATCATATGTATGAGGCATAAAAGCAACTCAGAATGACTCCCAATAGAATGTCCCTACCACTATTAAGGTGTAATATCCTTAAATCAATCTAAAGCCTCATATACACACTAGATGAAAGTTGGCCGAGGCGGCTGAAAATGAATGCCAGCAATCTAACATGTGCCTTTCTGATGCTTAGGCCAGTAATTAGCTTGACGGATTGTTGCAACTTGTCGCCAACCGCAAGCATTGTTAAAGTGAACCTCCGGACTAAAAATCTACTCAGCAGAACTGAAAAGGCTTGGTGTTTCTTTAACAGTTTCACAGCATCAGAACTTTGTTTTTCTTACCAAAGCATCATTTTTAGCTGCATTTTACCTAAGCTCCACCCATCAAAGAAAAAAAGCCCGGGCTTTTTTTCCCTGATGCTGTGCAGAGCATGATGGGATTTCCTATGTTGTTAATCACGTTGCCTAGCAACTGGGAGAGGTGCTCAGGACACAGGACAGTTGAAACTGTTTCTCATGCTCCCTGTCACCTCCATACAACCAAACAGATGGCTGCCATCATGAAATCAAACATTTGCCTGTTCTTTTAAAACAGTGTGGGTAAGAGATTATATTACCTATCTATTTTAATTAACATAACTAATGTAACTTAATGACAGTATGTTTGTTTAGGCTGAAGTTCCTCTTTAACAGTTCTAAGTTGGTAGAATAGACCTAACTTCGGTACTTGTGTATTATCCCGTCTAGCAGAATGGCTCCACAGCTAGACAGGCTGAAAAAGTCTGCACTCTGTTACTTGATCAGCTGATTCACCACAGATCAGCTGCTGCTCCCCGCCGAGCCTTTCTGCTAGACGGAACGGCTAAACAGAGTGATTACATTCATGTGCATCACTCTGTACCGTAATGCAAGACAGGCAGGCTGACTTGTCAGGGAGACAGTTTAGGGGACCTGCAATCTCCCTCCTCCTGTGCGGGGAATCAGTCGGGGCAGTAATGAGTCTCCTAGCTCCACACACGGTCTAGAACCCTGGGAATCTGCTGAAAGCGGTCATTTCTAAATGTGGCGGCTGCGCTTTAGTGATACATTTACAACTTTCCAACCACCACCGTCCATGCACCCCATTATATAGCTTTATTTCATAGTATTATGCAATACGTATTAGAGACGTCACCCTATCTGTCCGGATGGGCCATTTCTACAACAACCCCACCAGATGCACAGACCCGTCAGGATGGATTCTACTTCTATAGAGAAATTCACGAGAAGTCCTGTCGCTGGCTAGAGTGGCCTCAGCGCCCCGGAAATTCCCGCTATCTGCTTCTCTGAATAAAGTGCGGCTGAAATATCACAGCGACCGGGATCTATGGCTGGAGACAGGAGAAAACTATAGTGTATTCTCAGGAAGACTGCGGTAGCTCTAAGATTCTAACGTGTACTGGAATGGTTACTAAATACTGCAGGGGAAACGAATACATCACTAAAGATCCCCTGATCCGATTCAGAAATAGTCATAAGTCAAATCCACGCGGCTAGAGGAGATCGGTAACCTCGCTCCGTGAGGAAAGCTGTGGGGAAGGTAGCAGCAGCTGATCTGTGATGACTCAGCTATCGAGTAACAGAGTGCAGACTTTTTCAGCCTGTCTAGCTGTGGAGCCATTCTGCTAGACGGGATAATACACAAGTACCCTAACTTCCAGCTATCTCTCCCTAAAGCATACATTACTCTCCCTGTCTCTCTCTTTAGCTCCTATCACACAGACAATGCAATATGGAGTGAAAAACTCCTCCCTCCACCTCTGTTTATATCTGCCTGTGGTGTGATCTGTTCTCATTGGCTGCTGGAGCTTGCTGTGCATTCTGGCAGCACATGATTTGCTCAGCAGATGGCCATTACAAGCTTCCCAACAAAAATGTGGTGCTTTACCACTCCCTACATTTTTCCCACAATTGTTTGACAAGAAAGTGACCGCATGGCAAGTCACTGGGCCTTTCTGATCTGAATCAGAGTTACAGTTCTATTCAGTAGATGCCTTTACAGGCGTTTTGAAACAAAAGACCACAGCAGGTAAAACGTTTAGCATACCTACCTTTTTATCCACTGTGATTAATTATCCGTTTTCATAAACACGAAGTTGGCACTGATGTTCCATAAGTCTTTAACTCTAACTGTCCTTCTGGAAAGTAATAGCTGGTTCTCCCCCACCTCCATACAGAGATAATGGCTTGTAGCACTAGCAGCTATCTCTTACTACCTATTTCAGTACTTCTGTCATTGGAAATATTTACTTATCTGCCATTCTGGGATTGACTTTACTATTAAGTAGCAATAGCTGATTTACAAAAGTATTATGGTTAAATGGAAGTTTTCCATATGGTTTACAGATATGCGGCTACCCAGCATTATTTAAATAAGTTATGTTTATCAGTCTTTAGCATTATAGCCTGATTATATATTGGTATCTTTTTTAGACATGGCCTGCGGGACAGGCAGTAAGAAATATCTAATGGACCAGATTTGTGGTTGTATTATAAGAATGTTAATGTTGTCTTAGTTTAAGAATACAGCTTGGGTTTACTTATGGGAAGGTTGGAATATTAGCACTAATGATGCAGTACAATGTACACATACAGTACACATTAGAATGGCATGCTGAAAGAAATGGAAATGAAAAGTGCAGCATTAGCGTCATAAGACAGAAGGTAGCCAGTAGCCACATGTGATCAGTTTCCCATACCCAAAATTAAACTCCCATAATGCATCACCCCGGGACAATTGACAGCACCTGGAATGCATACAAAGCCACAGTTTAAAACTATGACCAGATCAATGGATAGATAGAATTCAACTTTCAGTGGACAAAAAATAAATAAGCAGAGTGATGAATGTACAAGCAGTACACTTTCTTGTTACTTATTAGTAACTGATTTCCAAAGGTTTGAGACTTTGCAATGAATATGGCAGCTACTTAACATGGATGGATTTGTAAACTTAAAGCGGACCCTGAAGATAGTTCCAAAAGAAAGACTTTAACTTACCTGGGGCTTCTGCCAGCCCCTTGCAGATGTTCTGTGCCTGCACCAGACCTCAACAATCCTCCAGTCCCCTGCCGCGCTGCATTTCAGTTTCATCGACTTACAAGTCAACGGCTACTGCGCCTGCGCATCCTGGTTCGCGATCCCTGTAGTATGAGAAAACGTGTACTGGTCCTGCGCAGGACGCCCCCCATGATAGGAACATGAATGAGGAAGCACGCAGGCGCAGTGGATGGAGACTCTACTAACCAAAACTGCACCGCGGCATGGGAATGGAGGCTCGTTGAGGTCCGGTGCAGGACAGGACGGCTGCAGGGCGCTATCAGAAGCCCCAGGTAAGTGAAAGTATTTTTGGGGGGAACCACCTTCAGGTCCACTTTAAAGCGGAATGAAACCCAGCATTTTTTCTTTGCTCTAAAAAATTATTTACAGCATATTATATACAAATACAACCAGCATTTTTTTTTTTACTAGAACAACATTCAAAGGGTAACACACAGGGCTGGAAAGTTCAGAGCAGAGAAATGTGGATGCATACAAAGTGTAGATAATGTTATCTTGTGTTTACTTAAGTGAGGAATGTGACACATTCTCTGACTGTGGAGAAGCTCCTGGACACAGACAAAAACTCAAAGCATTTCTGCCTTCAATACATAATGAATAAAACCAGTTATGAATAAAATGCAAAGTCAGCTCACAAAGCAAAAAACTGTACTTTTGGGAACGTATAATTTCTAAATGAATAATAATACCTATGCACAAAAGCAAATATGATAACTGTATGGAATATAAAAAGTAGGGAAACATGTTTTTATTGAATATTATGTCAGGGTTTTATACCGCTTTAAGTAACTGGAGTAAGAACAGTTGTAACTTTGAATCATTGGATACCAGAAATCAAACCACTGAAAGGGCCAGCTCCTGATTTTATTTTTTCTAAAAAGTCACAAACATACCATCTTAACTGTTGAATGGCTCTAGTGGGATCACACCTATAGAATTACATTAGCAAGAGCTTTTCAAATCACAAGCGCTTAGTAACGTACTGCTAGTGAGTTCCAGGCCTAAGAGCAGTTTGGGCTAACAGGCAGTTCTGGTAGGGCCGGTTCTCTCATGAAGCAAGGTGAAAAATTTGCATCAGGAGCAGAAATTACAGGGGCCTGCATGTTTTACTGTGTTTACACTAACAGTATGCAGTCAGAGTAGGAGAAGAAGCAAGAGGAGAGTGAGCAAGGTGAAGAGGTCATCATTGGGGGAAGCAGCTTGTTGTGCTGTGTGAGGAGTCTGACAGACAGTGAGTGAGGAGGGGGAGGTAGGAGAGCAGTGGTGTTTCATTTGACTTGCACAGCAGAAGGGAAGAGGTGGAACTGCTGTCCTGACTGAGGAGGAATGGAGTGGCTGAGTGTGAGCAGTTTGTCACAGACTCACAGCCAGCCAGTGTGCTATTGTGTTGAGCTGCAGCATGTTGTGAGAATATTAAATGGAGCAGAGTGAATTGTCGGGTGCTGTGCGATTATTTCAAATGGTGGGGTGCATCCTCAAAAGTTGGCCTCAGGCAGCAAAAAGTCTAGCACTGGCCCTGAGTTCTGGGAATTATTTGCTAGCTGCAGATTAAAATGCAAGTATATTTTTAATAACATCTATGGTTATGGAAATTTTATTTTGAAAATCAAATCTCCCTTTAAGAATTTTCAGTAGTAAGCGATGATCCCTTGAGTCCGCGTATAATTTTGAGTTTGAATAAACATCCTTTGTTGATTCATGATTGTCTTGCGGCATTCCTAAATGCGTCATGTGTCTTGTCACTGTTGCCTTCTCATTCTGAGTTATATTTTACTGCTCTGCTAGCCCGTGGACTGACTGAGTAAATCATTTATTTACAACAAATACTGAGGTTGAAGGAAAACCTCATGCTTAATCATTTAATTTTATCTGTATGTTAAATACAAGCACCCATCCACAGCTAGCCCAAATATCACCCAGATCTGATAAAGACCAGGAAAGCAAATTGTGCATTTACTGATTCGTGTCATGTCGGCAGAAAACAACATCTATTTCTTTGCATGACTGCGCTTTTATTTATAAATCACTGGGGTAAGCCACATCCATTCTGAGGATTTACCTGAAACCTGACATTGTTTTGAGCCAGGCTTAAACAGGATCCCAGTGCAACATTAAAGGGTATGAACAATTTCCAGAGTGAATTGCACATCTGCTCCCATGTTCCTGCACAAAGTAACTGGTGCATATTTAGCACAATGAGTGGTGCTTAAATGATTTTCTTTTTACGTAAAACTATTGTTATGTGGCTTGCAGGCAGTTTTTGAAAACCAATGGAGGCAGCTCAGCTGCTAGGGGGCTGTTCTCATTGTCGTAACATACAGTAGAGTACAGGATGCAATGCTAAATCTTTTTTGACCTTCCTTATACAGTCTTTTATGTCAACTCACCCATTTGCACATAATTCCTGTATATTAACACTTTGCACAAAGTAGAAACTAGAAAATAAAAATTTCTGTAGAAATGGAGACGAAATTGTTCAAGGAGGAATTCATTGGAATGGTTGCGCATCTATCTTACTGCATAGGGCTAATAAGCCTTACAAAGGCACAACTGTGCTCATTGCAGTTGGACTGGTGCATTAAGAACTAATGCAACTCACAATACAAATAATGGAAGCAAACTTATGCAATACACATTAATACTTATTATTGGGGAACATTACCCTTCTCTTTTTGGGAGAGGTATCAGTCCCTCGCTGAAAAGCATGTTAGCAGGGATGCCACGCGCAGAAGTTTTGGGAGCCTTACAGGGGTGTAACTAGACTTATTAGGGTCCCCCTGCAAAAATGATAGCATGGGGCCCCCTTGTCCCCGAACCCCATGGGATTGGGAGCTGGTGAATGGCAGCAGAGAGTGTTCTGCTGTGAAACAGCCTCTAGAAGAAGGAAAAAAATATCACACACTCCTGCACAGGGCGGTTTTGTGAGTAAATGGTGAGGTTTCTTTGCTAATTGTATACAGTACTGGAGGTGAAAAAACACAAAGACAACGGGAGCCCAAATGGTGCAGTATGTCTCAATAAATAGGGGTTCAAAAAAAACTTCTGAAAAAGGGGTACTCACAAAGGTGGGTTGCACACGGGGCAACCGACCGCTTCATGCAAGTGGAGTGTTTAAACCTGACTCCACTCAGGTATACCAGCAGTCCTGGGTCTGGTCGCTCTCTTAGCGAAAACATCCTGCTTACCTTGATTACCACAGGTGGTGGAATTCCACCTTGGTTCAGGTGCGTAAGGTTCCCCACCCAGGCAAGTGGGGGGGGGGGGGGATATGGCACAGAAGTGGTAAAGAAGCTAAATCTCCAATTAAACTTCCTTATCAAAGTCAGTTGTCGTCTGTGAGGTAAGCCCATGGGCGTCCGCACATATGGCAAATTCGGGCGTCTGCCCCGACCCTGGCCGCCCGCTGCCCCCCCTAGGCCACGTGCCCGTGCGGCAAGCAGGAGGGGAGCAGCGCAGAGAAGAGGGATAGCTATGTGCACAGTGGGGAAGGGCGGACGTCTCCCCCCCCCCCTTCCCTCACCTTAGGAGGCTCTACCTCCCTCGCTCTCCCCTACGGAACGAAGTGTTGTGAAGCGGCTGGGCAGCGGGCGGAACTCACCTCCGTCTCGCTCCAGCCGGAAGTTCTGGTGGCGCTGCTCAGACCAGACTAGCGGCAAATCCATCCGGCTCCTGAGCCGGAGGTAAGTTCCACCCGCTGCCCAGCCGCTGCACAACATTTCGTTCTGGAGGGGAGAGCAAGGGAGGGAGAGCCCTAAGGTGAGGGAAGGGGGGGAGACGTCTGCCCTTCCCCACTGTGCCCATAGCTCTCCCTCTTCTCTGCGCTGCTCCCCTCCTGCTAGGGACACACCTGGCTACTTATTCTGGGGACATATACCCCTCTCCTGCCTACATATACTGGGCGCATATACCCCTGGCTACATATACTGGGCACATATACCCCTGGCTACATATACTGGGCACATATACCGCTGGCTACATATACTGGGCACATATACCTCTGGCTTCATATACTGGGCACATATACCCCTGGCTACATATACTGGGCACATATACCGCTGGCTACATATACTGGGCACATATACCCCTGCCTACATATACTGGGCACATATACCCCTGGCTACATATACTGGGTACATATACCCCTGGCTACATATACCGGGCACATATACCCCTAGCTACATATACCGGGCACATATACCCCTAGCTACATATACTGGGGTCATCTATACCTCTCGTCTATTTGACATATACCCCTGGCTACATATACTGGGGACATATACCCCTGACTACATATACTGGGTACCCCTGACTACATATACTGGGCACATATACCCCTGCCTACATATACTGGGCACATATACCTCTGGCTACATATACTGGGCACATATACCCCTGCCTACATATACTGGGCACATATACCCCTGGCTACCTGTTCTGGGGACATCTCTACCCCTGGCTACCTGTTCTGGGGACATCTATACCGCTGGCCAACTATTGTGGGGACATCTATAGACCTGGGGCTACCTATTTTTTGGGAACCACTGCTTTCAGATTAAGTGTATTTTGGGGAACTGCTGCCAGGTGAGAGGTGTCTACCATATTAAGGTCAGCATGTTCGGCATTATATGCGTTTTATGCGCCAGTTTGCGTATTTTTGCATTCGGCATAGCGGCCATTCTATATAGTTCTGTATTTGATTTTATGCGTACGTTTTTTCTGCGTTTTTTTCCGCGTTTTTTTCGCGTTTTTGGTGCGTGGTTTGGATGTTTTCATGCCATTGAGAATCTTATGCGTACGTTTTTACGCATTGCTAGGACGCTTTTACGCATGGAAACGGATGACGTCATGACGTCATTCCTTCCGTTTTTCAGCAGTACGCTTCTCGCATTGCCCCCTGGGAGATTGGGAGGAGCGTTATGACATTGCTGTGGTTTCCCATCAGGTCCTCCTGACTTGGTAAGTGCTGATTGGCCATTGGGGTTATGACACTTTTTAAATCATGCTGTGATAACGGCTGCTGATTTACATATCTGTTTCTCATCAGGTCCTTTCATTATGCTTTGCCCTGGGATTGGATACTTATGCTTTTTTGTATTGTGATGTTATCTGATTGGTCCATGTGACCCTACTGAAACTGTATATAAATGCCTTTGTGTTTGTTATCTCTTTTGAGTGAGCCTATACAGCTTGAGGAAGGAGCTTGTCTCCGAAACAGCGTCTGTCGCTGTCCCTGGGCGCTATCTTTATGCAATAAAGAGCTTTAATACATCCACGTGGTGCTGCGGATCTCTTCAACTAATGTTCTGGGAGCTGCTGGACTACAGCGCCATATCAGCTTAGCACACGGATACCCTCACCAGGGTGCCTATCGACTGTGGTGTATCATGGATATGGTCCGAGATGCTGGCACCGTGAGTGGTAATGAACGCAACCTGGCGGCCATCACCCTTGCCTATGCGGTTGAGGAGGCGGCACAGATTATGGCAGAGGCGGCTGGTGAGACCTCTTTTTTACAAAAACCGGATCCTAAGCCCCTGAAAAGAGAACTGGAACAGCTGAAGCGTCGGCGCATTGACCTCGACTTGCACGCCAAAACTTTGGCCGAGTACCACAGATGTGGACGTATTCCAAGACAGATGAGAGCAAATGTGGCCCCACTTCTCTTCCCTATAGATGGTGATTTCTGCGTTGGATGGGAGCATATTTGGAATAAAGTGGCCTTCGCTGCCATGGTGCACACTGTGGTGAGAATTCGCAAGGAGCTTCCAGTGATCGATTCTAAGATCTCTACGATCGAATCCAGCCTTGAGGAACTTTTGCCTGTTGAGGAGCTTACTCAGTATGAGGATCATTTACAACTCCGTATGGACACTTACCTAAATACAGGTGAAGAGGAGAAACGTATGAAGTTCCAGCGGGACGCAACGGATTATTCCTCGGGCTTTGTATATGCCTGGCAGAAGGCTCCAAGTGCTCGTAAGAGGAGACCTCCCTTCCAAAGACCAAGGCGTCCTGGAAAACCAGGCCAACCTAAGGGCCCGGCTCCGTCTGACGGTGAGGCATCATCAGATGTCCCAGTATCTTCTGGGGGTGAGAGTTCACCTACTACACGTCGAAAAAACGACGAGGGGGCAAATGGTACAAGCGAAGATGCCGGAAGCAACAAGGAGGTCCCCAAAACCAACAAAATGAATCTTCAACAACGCAAAAATTAGTTGTCAATATTTCACATTATGTGCTCTCGAATGAAGAAACTAGGGTCCTTAATCATGGCTTGGGTTTCTGCCCCACCAACCCTCCGGATTTCTTCCTCATGGAACAAGAATGCTATCGCTTCTTGCGAAGTATTAAATTGAAGGCCTTCTTCTCCACTAACTCTGTTTTACCTCGACAACGGATTGAAAGGGAAGGACTTTTTTCATTAAGGGACTATCAGCTTACGAATAAGAGTTCCTTTGTTCCACCCAGCCACCCCACTATCGATATCTTTGCTTCTAAACTGATGGATGGAATCAAGGCAATGGAGCGGGACTTTAATAATGGTCATTTAAAGATCAAATCAAATTTAAGTCGTTCTGAAAGGGATGCGCTGGCTTCTATACAGAGGAACTCTGATATCACTGTTCGGGCAGCGGATAAGGGGGGAGCAGTGGTGGTCATGGACACTAGTTATTACAGAGAGGAGATTTTATCGCAGCTTGACCATACCTTAGTCTATAAGAAATTAAGTGGTGACCCCATTCGGAGGATTTGTTCACGCATTAAGTCCGTTATTGATGATGCATACATTAGGGGTACCATCAATGAAGATTTAAGGAAATTCCTCTACTGTGACCACCCTGCGACCCACAAATTTTATACTTTACCGAAAATTCACAAGAACCTACTCCGGCCACCGGGGAGACCCATTGTGGCCGGGGTAGGTTCGGTGTTTGTCCCTTTGGCTAAGTTTCTGGATAAGCTTTTGCAGCCCTTCGTTGTGTCTTTAGATTCTTATCTAAAAGACACCACTATGTTTTTGGAGAAGTTGGGTAAACTTCAGATTGATTGTACGGATCTCGCGCTGGTTACATTGGACGTCGAGAGCCTCTACACCTCCATCCCACATGATGGGGGTGTGGAGGCTATCGATTGGTATCTTTTGACACAGTCTGACCTGACTGTTGAACAGAGAAAGTTTGCAGTTTCACTCTTGAAGATTATCTTGGAGGAGAATTACTTTGAGTTCGAGGGTGTCTTCTATCAGCAATTACGGGGGACGGCAATGGGTTCCAATGTGGCCCCCTCCTACGCAAATCTCTTCATGGGCCTCTACGAAGAGGCATTCGTCTACACCAGCATGTACTTCCGCCAACATGTGGTTTGTTGGTGGAGGTACATTGACAATATTTTTTGCGTTTGGAGGGGGCCACAGTCGACCCTTAATTCATTCATTGAGGAGCTTTCGAGAAAATGCCCCCCCATTAGATTGACGGCACACTTTGACTCGAAGAGTGTTTCCTTTCTGGATACTCAGGTTGTCTTGGGACCCGGTGGTTTCCAGACAGATCTATATGTTAAACCAACAGATAGAAATTCTGTTTTGGAATTCTCTAGCTTCCACCCCAGGTCGACTAGGGAACACATTCCTGGTGGACAATTGCAGAGAGTCTCCAGGATTGTGTCTGATTCTGGCCAGTGCGAGATTCGTCTTAATGAAATGAGGGACAGATTTAGGTCAAGGGGGTACCCTGAACACACCCTGGTATCCAATAGACCCACCAGAAGACGTCATGGAGGAGTGAGACTCCCTTTTGTTTCCAGGTACAATGCCTGCAGCTATAAGCTGGGGTCCATTGTACGGCAGCATTGGGGCCTCTTACAAAGTGCTTTTCCTCAGGTTCCGGAGTTTAAATTTCCTCCTTTGTTATCTTTCAAACGAGCCCCTACGGTTAGGGACAAGATTCGAGCATGCACACCTCGAGCTGTGGTACAGAGCGGCTGAAGTGGCACCTTTCCATGTCTAGGATGTCATATGTGTGGCTTGATTTTTAAGGGAGATAAGTTCAGGCACCCGTCCAAGGGTACTGAGTTCAGCATACGTGGTCTATATACATGTGATTCTTCATATGTAGTTTATATACTAAAATGCTCAGCGACTGCGTGAACGTATCTCCTCACATAAATCGGCCATCAGGACCAAGAATATGTCCCAATCTGTCTTGGCCCATTTCACCCAGTTCCGCCACTCTATACCACAGCTCCGTGTGCAAGTTATAGATGGGGTTCCTGTTCATTTTAGAGGAAATAGGGAAAAGGAATTACTTAGGCGGGAGGCGGGTTGGATTAGGAGGTTGGGTACCCTGGGAGGGGGTGGTCTCAACCGTGATTATGACCTTTCTTTTTGCATTTAAACTTTGATATCCTATTTGAGTATAAGATTCATTGATATATTGTGCCCTCACATGTTCTTGTGCGGTCTGCTATGCTGCGTCGGCGGTGTGCTAACTGCCGAGTCCAGCTATGTGTGTTTCCCTTGTGGTTACACTTTGAGTATTCTGGGGGTTGCTACTTTTTGATGTGCAGGTCTCTTTATTGTTATTGTATCTTTTACATCTAATACAACGATTTATCTATAAGGGTGGTTATCTCTCATGGCACACTCAGCCTTACTTTACCACAGCACTAGCATTTTTTCGCTTTTGGTCATCATCTGATGATTTATGGTGCTGACTTTGTCAGCATGTTAGGCATCATATGCGTTTTATGCGCCAGTTTGCGTATTTTTGCATTCGGCATAGCGGCCATTCTATATAGTTCTGTATTTGATTTTATGCGTACGTTTTTTCTGCGTTTTTTCCGCATTTTTTTCGCGTTTTTGGCGCGTGGTTTGGACGTTTTCACGCACGGAGGCCTTCTTTGTACGCGTACGTTTTCACGCATCGTTAGGACGCTTTTACGCATGGATGCCATTGAGAATCTTATGCGTACATTTTTACGCATTGCTAGGACGCTTTTACGCATGGAAATGGATGACGTCATGATGTCATTCGTTCCATTTTTCAGCAGTACGCTTCTCGCATTGCCCCCTGGGAGATTGGGAGGAGCGTTATGACATTGCTGTGGTTTCCCATCAGGTCCTCCTGACTTGGTAAGTGCTGATTGGCCATTGGGGTTATGACACTTTTCAAATCATGCTGTGATAATGGCTGCTGATTTACATATCTGTTTCCCATCAGGTCCTCTCATTATGCTTTGCCCCGGGATTGGATACTTATGCTTTTTTGTATTGTGATGTTATCTGATTGGTCCATGTGACCCTACTGAAACTGTATATAAATGCCTTTGTGTTTGTTATCTCTTTTGAGTGAGCCTATACAGCTTGAGGAAGGAGCTTGTCTCCGAAACAGCGTCTGTCGCTGTCCCTGGGCGCTATCTTTATGCAATAAAGAGCTTTAATACATCCACGTGGTGCTGCTGATCTTTTCAACTGATATCATATTAAGGGGGCATTCTGCCTATTTATGTGAAATGCTGTTTATTTATGTGCCTCATGACTGCTGAAATTGTCTTGTTGGGGGCCTCATGGTTACTGAATTTGTCTTGTTGGGGTCTCATGATTTGTTGGAGGCCTCAAGATTGCTGAATTTGTCTTGTTGGGGGCCTGATGATTGCTGAATTTGTCTTGTTGGGGGCCTCATGATTGCTGAGTTCATCATGTTAGGTGCCTCATGATTGCTAAATTTGTCTTGATGGGGGGGCCTAATGATTGCTGAATTTGTCTTGTTGGGGGTCACATGATTGCTAACTGCAAGACTATGGAAAAAGCTGAATCATCATCATATGAGACAATAGCATTAAACCTACTTTTTCAGCTTTTTAAAACCGAAAATGAAACTGGGAGGTTCTAAAAAAAATGAACACATTTTTCAGGAGTCGGATGGATGAAATTGTTTATCTTCACAGTTTATTTTCAACTTCATGTATGAGTTAAAACGTTTGTATTTAGTTTAAATTGCTGTTGGCACTTTGTGATAGTAAAGTGACTTTTGGGTTGCAGTTTGGGCACTCGACCTTCAAAAGGTTCGCCACCACTGTCCTAATCTAATGTCCCACCATTGCTAAGTTTATGTAAACTTGTCTCCACCCGCGACCACACCCACATTCTGGTTCATGACCACACCCATTTTTTGGCGCGCCGCATGACGTAGCCCCGTTTTACCGCACCCCAAATTTTCGGCGCATGCCGTCCCACTTCTTCCTCCCCTCCCCCCTTTTTGCCCCCCCCGGAAAATTTTCTGCGGACGCCCATGGGTAAGCCACCTCATTTTTTTTCTTTTATTGATTTTAGAGTATTTTATAGAAATTGGGCGCCTCTTTACCACTTCTTTGCTAATTGGCTGCACTTGCGGTTAGGGAGACAGAGGTGTAAGGGCCCCCAAAGCCTCTGGGCCCCCCTGCAATGGCTGGGGTCGCAGGGGTGATTGCTATGCCCATAGAGCATTATAGTGTTGTATGTCACAAATGTGGAGATGTAAAGTAGTTACACACCAGTTTCACCAATAGGGTTACAACCTTTTTCATATGAAGGGGCCGGGTCTAGTTACAATGCAAAAATAAATAACCTAGTACCCCCTGACCGACCTACAGCCTTTTTCTGGTCAAAATAATTCAAAAGTGATCAAATTTGCAAGGAATCGAATGAGAAAATTGATATGTGAATGAGCACCAAGTCGAGTGATCTGTGGGCACCTTTAGTCTTGTTCTTTCTGAACAGCAAATAATTCCATCTAGTGCATCCTTCCATTTAGATCTGATGTGCAATTATCTGGTGATCTTTTTTAGTTCATTCCTGACTCCTTGATATCTATTACCTTCTCACTGAAAGGAGAGATCTTTTTATCTATTCTGGGTGATACTTTAGACCAAATCAAATTAAATGCCAGAAGTTTAAATTAGGCAGGTCCTTCCAAGATCCCTGCTAATGATGTTCTAATCATCTGCCCCTGTTTCTATTGCATGCTGGGAATACACGATGCGTTTTTTTTTCGATCGATTTTCCATCCGATCGATTTTTGATTTGTTTTTCCACTCGATTTCCCACTCGATTCTCTTATCTTTTCTTATCTATTTCCATTCACTTCTATGAGAAATCGATCAGAAAAACAATCGAAAATAAGATTGGACATGTCGGAAATTATCTATCGAATCGTCTATCTGCCGAAAAAAAAACATATGGTGTATTCTCAGCTAGAGAGATGGCTCGAACGGTTCGCCCGGCGGGTAGTTCACATGGATTTCAGCTGCCTGCGTCCGTGGTGGGTAGCGAACACATAGCGCGTTCGACCAGCCCCCTATGCCTCACCATTGGGCTAATCTTGACCCTCTACATCACAATCAGCAGACACATGGCAGCCAATCAGGCTGCACTCGCCCATGCCCCCCCCCCCCCCAATAAAAACACAGCAGCGTCAGCCATGTTCTCAGTCTGCTGATCTTGCTATAGTGAGAGGAAGGGAGAGACATTTGGAGCTAGGGAAAGCGTTAGTTGCTGTTGTTAGCTTGCTCCTCACTGAATTTTGTTGCTGAAAGCACCCCACAAAAGCTCTTTTGAGAGCTAATATACTTCTGATGTGTTTTTGTGTGTGTGTGTGTGTGTGTGTGTGTGTGTGTGTGTGTGTGTGTCTGCATAGATACAGCCCTGTCTGTCGCAGCTGGGCCTAGTTGCTGTACTGTGCCAGGCCCAGCACACTGTATTACCATTGCATATCTTACCACTGTATTTGTGATTTAACTTACTAAAGCATAGCTGTCTTTGTGGGTGACACTGCATAGATAGAGCCCACAGACAGTTGCCAGGCCAGCTGGGATTTGTAGTCCCACCACTGGCAGCACACTGTATTACCATTGCATATCTTTCCACTGTATCTGTGATTTAACTTACTAAAGCATAGCTGTCATTGTGGGTGATACTTCATAGATAGAGCCCACCACCATCGTGCACACCAGAACGGTCATCACTACACAAACAGCTGTTTGTGGTGTGTTACACAGTGAGTTTGGTCTGTCACTGTGAAGCAATACACTACTTACACTACCTGATCCATGTATACACACGCAAGATTTTTTCAAGCACTTTATTCCTCCAATTTAGGAATGTAATGTGATTTCTGCCCTTTAGAGGTTATAACCCTGCTGTGCATCAAATCCATAATTTTCCCAGGAACTGTTGGCATGTATCCCACTCCACAATGCCCCCCTCCAGGTGTTTGACCTTGTGAAACATGTTTTTCATCACTTTTGTGGCCAGAAACAGTGTTTGCAGTTTTTAAAGGTCCCCTTTGAAGTCTATTGCGGTTCACCAAGTTCGCTGACTTTTGCGGAAGTTCGCATCCACAGTCCGCGAACCCAAAATCTGAGGTTCGAGCCATCTCTATTCCCAGCATTAGTCATTTGAGGTAGCAATAAATGTAGGATTATACTACACTTTTTCCACATGTGAAAATACTGTTGAAATAAAGATCAAATATCTGCTTGCTAAAATATGTTGAAAAAGTCAAAACATTTCCCTGGCTGCCGTGAAATCATGAAACATCGATACCTGAGAGGGTTTGTCCCAACAATCCAAATTCCACCACGTTCATTTTTGATTATTCACTAATGGCTGGCATGATTTGGAAGATTATAATTCAACATTAGTTGATCCTCTAGTCCCATTCTGCTGCATAGCCACAGCCCAAATCGGTGAGCCATGCCATGCATGGCTATAGTGATTTGGCTACGTGCTGCAGAAATCTGGACAGCAGGCCATGTTAGATAGCTAGCGTTTCCCAGTGCAGCTCGCAAGCAGTGGTACACTGCAGATTCGGGCTTAGTGGAAAAAGACCCTTAAAGTGTACCCGAGGCAGACAATGCAAAACATATTAATTACTAGGCTCTTTTACTTGTTTTATTTTGCTGTCTGAAAGAGTTAGGGTAATTTTTAGGCATGGAAATGATGCTTCTGTTATGTCGGTACCTTGTCAGGAATATAGTAAACATTACTGATAAGCAAATAAATTACAGCCATAAAAGTTTTCCTGGCAGAATACAACTTCTGAGTCCAGATGGAGATAGGAAAAGGTCAATAGTTGTGTATTTAGGGACACTTAAAGAGAATCTGTATTGTTTAAATCGCTCAAAAGTAAACATACCAGTGCGTTAGGGGACATCTCCTATTATCCTCTGTCACAATTTCGCCGCTCCTCGCCGCATTAAAAGTGGTTAAAAACAGTTTTAAAAAGTTTGTTTGTAAACACACAAAATGGCCACTAAAACAGGAAGTAGGTTGATGTACAGTATGTCCACACATAGAAAATACATCCATACACAAGCAGGCTGTTTACAGCCTTCCTTTTGAATCTCAAGAGATCATTTGTGTGTTTCTTTCCCCCTGTTCTCATGCACTGAAGTTTCAGGCTGCTTGTTTCTTCCTGCAAACAGCTTTGCCCTTGTCTGTAATTCTTCAGTATGTGAAAGCCCGGCCAGCTCAGAGGATTATTTATCCAGCTTGTAAAAGATAAGAGAGAAGAGAAAAGCTGCTCTAATCTAAATAATACACAGGCAGTGTGCAGAGAGGGGGGAGTTCATAGCAGAACCACAACACTGAAGAACTTGGCAGCCTTCCAGACACAGGCCGACAAGTCTGACAGGGGAAAGATACATTGATTTATTACAGAGACTGTTATAGTAGAAAGTGCTGCAGTTAGCCAGAACACATTAGAATAGCTTTTGGAACTTGTAGGATGATAAAAAACAGGATGCAATTTTTGTTACGGAGTCTCTTTAATACGCGTCCACTGAGCAGAGACAACAAAACATTCATTCTACTTCGTAAATGTTTTAATATAAAATAAAACCATGGGATATCTAAAAAAGGCACTTTTAGGAGTAGGAGGATAAATACAATTGTTTATCTCATCAGATCATTCTCACCTTGGGTTCACTTTAAACCTACCAGTGTACTTTTCCGTTAACACTTTTGTCTACTTAGAATGTCCACCCCCTGACTTCTGCCATCTCATCTATATGCTCACATTCGCAAGTCTCAATGAAAAGTAAAGTAGTGTAACAGTAAAATGAGTGTATGTCATTCGTTTCAAGCAGCAGTCAGGAAGAAGAAATACAAACTCTGTCATGTCACACAAGTAACTGATCTTTATATTAAAATGTGATTACTGCTGGGAACATGCCATCTATTTCTGTCCATTGTTTTTGCTTCTGGCTAAAATGAATAATATATATCTGTATAAATTGTCCTTAAATTATTCACACCCAAAAACAAGTATTTTATCAAATAAGTTGCAGTCATGTATTTATCTCCTGAGATCGTATTACCATTCTAGAAGACCTGTGGTTACAAACGTTTTCATTTTTGTTGTTTTCTTGGCAAACATATTGGGGATGGTTTAAAAAACGTATCTCATGAACTACTTCTGTTGCCATTCAGTGTGGTAATGCAAAGCATGGTTACATGCAATTTTGCACAAACAGTGCGATGTCTTTCATTGTAAATGAATGGGATCTGCACTGCACTGGAGAAAAACACAAGTGCTGGGCATTGCTCGCTTGCGTTGCAGATAGCACACATGTGGGGTAGGAGCCTTATTTATTAACTCAATGGCCCTTATTCAATTCACTTTTTCTCCTACAATTTCTCCTAGGAGATCATTTTTCATCTTCTGTTTAACTTCTTGCCGACCGTTCCACGCCAATTGGCGTGAAAGCGGTGGCAGCCCCAGGACCGTGAACAGCCTTCTATGGGGCTAACAGGAGAGCGCGTGTGTATCTCCGCTTGGAAGGCAGAGCTCTACTCCGCCTTCAGTCTCCCAGCAGCGATCAGCAAAACTGCCGTCTAATATACCTGTACAGCGCTGCAATCTAAGGCACTGATGTACTGGGGACAGTCGTGGGACACGCCTGTCCCCCTGGGGGACACAGAAGCGATCGGCGGGGATAGGCTGACTGGGGGAGGGAGGGGAAATTATTTTTTAAAAAATATGCATTTTTCTTAAAAAAAAATACAAATATTTGTAAAAAATAAATAAACATTGGGAGAGTGTTTAGACACCACCAACAGAGAGCTCTGTTTGTGGGGAAAAAAGGAGGGGTGATCATTGTGTGCTGAACTGTGCGGCCCTGCAGCGAGCCCTTAAAGCTGCAGTGGCCCAATTTATGAAAAATGGCCTGGTTTTTATGGGGGTTTAACACCTTTTCAGTACTTTGCAACTGAATAAGTACCAATAAGTAGGTGAAAAAGTACTGTCAAAATTATCCAGAATATTTTCTTGCTTGTTGGCTGCTTAAAAATAATTTTATTGATACGGTATTAAAATATAAGCTAGCAGAAAAACTTAGGAGAAAAGGTGAATTGAATAAGGGCCCATATGATCTCCTTTATCTCAAAATTTATCTCTGCTTATCTGACTTAAAGTGTACCTGAAGGGAAAAAAAGTGCCCCAATGGATACTTACCTAAGTGGAGGAAAGCCTCTGGATAATCTAGAGGCTTCCCCCCTTGCCTCCACCGATGTAGCACCGGGACCCACGGTACCGGCGCTCTGCAAGGGTTTTGTTGAGCGCTGCATGCAGCCACACTCCAGTCCATGAGCACATCCACTATTGACTCCGTGCTACTGCGCAGGTGCAAGGATTCCTGGGCCTGCATAGTGTGGCCACGCATGGATGGGAGCCCAGCCACAAACTTTTAGTGGGTCCAGTACTGAATTGGTGGATAGGAGGAAGACATGGAAAACCCCTGGAGGATCTAAAGCCTCATCTCTACCAAGGTAAGTATCTAACTTTTTCTCCTGAGATTTACACAGGTTTGCTTTAAAGAGCACCTTGTAACGATTATGCCACTACTCAGATGACTGAATGTTGGTGATCTGCGGAATAATGGTTTTACAGGACCTTACCACAGGAGTTGGCAAGGAACACTCAGGACACCAACAGAACAGACCAGACACAAGGCCCCTGTGGGGCTGGAAGGTACAGACAGATAAATACGGTTCTAACGGTCACCTGTGGAGCAGGTGATTCAGACCTTACTGCAGTCTCAGAGATACAAATGACGCGGCTCTAATGGTCATCTGTGGAGCAGGTGATTCAGACCTTACTGCAGTCTCAGCGATACAAATGACACGGCTCTAATGGTCATCTGTGGAGCAGGTGATTCAGACCTTACTGCAGTCTCAGCGATACAAATGACACGACTCTAATGGTCATCTGTGGAGCAGGTGATTCAGACCTTACTGCAGTCTCAGCAACAAGTTCCTTCCGTAGTCTGGACTCTCCACGGGGAGGAGTCAGACAGGGAGAGAGGACAGAACGTGAGTGACACCAGATAGAGGGTGTCACTAACAGGTCTGGCGTTCTGTAACGATCGGTGTCAGCAACCAGAGGGAATCCGATCCTTGGCGATCCGCAGTATCCCCAAGAATACAGATATACCCGATTATTGAGGATCTGCGGAATCGTCAATAATCAGATATGTCTAACCTCTAGACACCAGGAAGAGTGTAAGTGTTTGGTGCAACAGTAATGTTTTGAGGGCTGCACCTCAAGAGCAGGTACAGGGCAGCAAGGAGTACTGCGCAAGTACAGATTCCTTCCGAAGGCCTAGACCTCCCCGAGGGAGGAGTCAGGCTGAGCGCAGGAAGGACAGAGCGTGAGTGACACCAAAGGTAGTGTCACTAACGGATCTGGGAACTGCCTCTAACAGTAAGGTCAGTTCTCGCGGTCGGGCAAGCCAGGTCGAAAACACACGGACAGACAAAGTACAGATTCAAAAGGCAGAGGCGGAGTCTAAAGTACAGGCAGAGTTCGGCAACAGAGTATCAGAAATATCGAGGTACAGAATCAGGAGTGCAGATGCGGAGTCTAAAGTACAGGCAGGGTTCGGCAACAGAGTATCAGAAATATCGAGGTACAGAATCAGGAGTGCAGATGGAGTCTAGAGGCGAGCCGGGGTTCGGCAACAGAGTATCAGAATAGCAAAGTACAAGATCAGAGTTTCAGAAGAATGGTCAGACAGGAAAACAGGTCATGACAATAATCACAATCAAACTAGTACTTTAAACTATCAACAGAATCTAGCTAAGTGTGGATCCCCGGCTCCGGCCGGTTCTAGCACACTTTGGGATCTGACTATGGTCTGAGTGCCTTCACGCAAGTGTTAGCAATGGCAGACAACCAGCAACTGACAAGCAGCAGAATATATAGTTGCTGGACTCTGCTGCCCCGCCCGAAACATTCAGCCAATCATGAGTCCTGCAAGAGTCAGCTGATCTTCCTGATCAGCTGACACTTCCCCTGCTAGTATAAAGGTCCTGCATTCAGGCCCGCGCGTGCATAGCTCTCCATCTGTCTAGGTGCACTAACAGACCCAGCCACACCAAACACATGCTGCTGCATGCAAACAGCCGCTTTGCTGTCAAGACATGCGGCGGCTTTTCTGTGTTCCACCACACCGCCAGACGCGTGCAACCGCTGCGTAGGACGCGGAGTCAGCCGCCTAGCTCTTGGCACATGCGGCGGCTTTTCCGCGTTTCCTCACACACCTCAAGTGTACTCAAGATTAATGCGTACAGCACTCTCTTGAAATACTAGACACAATTCAGGTTAAGAAAATGACATTTACTCAGTGACTATGCCTTGGCTCTTTTTTGGATGCTGGGACATTTTTATTCACAGCCCAGCCTCCGTCCAGTTCGCAGCTTTGTGACTGCAGCATAATCACTCATGATTCCTCTTTAAGGAGAGAGGGAATCTCATGCAGAGCCAGGTCATTCACAAGGCAAACCGAGGCAGTTGCCTAGGGCCTAGAGAGAGTCTAGGGGCCAGGGGATGCTAGCCCCACCCACCAAAGCTTACTAACAAAAAGCCAGATGATCACCAGCAGTTGGAAAAGATTTTGCCTAGGGCCCCATTTCATCTTAACCCCCTCCCAACCGCCTAATGCCGATCGGCGTTGGGAGGGTGGCAGCCCCAGGAACACCGAAATGCCGTCAAGTCCTGGGGCAGGGTTTTGCAGGAGGCACACGCATCTCTGCTCCATCAACAGTCTGCCAGCGGTGATTGCCGCCAGGAGACTGTTAGACAGCAAAACCGCCATCTATTTACATTATACAGCTCTGTGCTCTACATCAGCGATGTACTGGGGAGGCACAAGAGCAATCGGCTCTCATATAAGAGTGAAGAGAGGCGCCAGCAGGATAAAAGGTACTAAAAAGTTTAAAATTCCTCAGGAGGTGGTGGTGGACTCGGCTCCTTGAAGTAGACAAGATACTGTCAGCTTTTTAACAACAACAGGTTTATTTATATACTCCAGACAACCATGCAACGAGTTTCGCAGGTATATTCCTGCTTCCTCAGGCAATAACAAATAGGAGTACACACAGCACAGTCTCAAGGTCACGATACGCGCCTCTGTGACCCGTCCCAGGACTTGCTCTACAGAGAGCGACTTTTAATCCTGAGTGAGGAGGACAGGTCTAATCTCCTCACCTGCCTGTACAGTAGTTACCTAGGAGGTAGCCCACTTTTGTGAGAATATACACTATATACTTTTCAATGCCAACCTATTGTTTTGCTTACTACACTATATTGGGCTCTCGGTGTCCCCACTTTTGTTTATCGATCGGCTCTCATAGGCTGTCGCTGTCATTGGCGGGGGGAGAAAGCAAAAAAATACATTTTTTTTAAATACACTAATTAAAAAAAACTCACTGCCAACAGCAGCGATCAGAGCCCACCAACAGAAAGCTCTGTTGGTGGGCAGAAAAGGGGGGAGGGGGATTCATTTGTGTACTCATTTGTATGGCTCTGCAGTGACCTATTAAAGGAGAACTGTAGTGAGAGGTATATGGAGGCTGCCATATTTGTTTCCATTTAAGCAATACCAGTTGCCTGGCTATCCTGCTAATCCTCTGCTTCTAATACTTTCAGCCATACACCCTGAACAAGCATACAGCAGATCAGGTGTTTCTGCCAATTTTGACAGATATGACAAGATTAGCTGCATGCTTGTTCCTGGTGTGATTCAGACATTTCTTCAGCCAAATACACCAGCAGGGCTGCCAGGCAACTGGTATTGCTTAAAAGTAAATCGATATGGCAGCCTCCATATACCTCTCACTACAGTTCTCCTTTAAAGCTGCAGAGCCCTGAATTGCAAAAAATAGCCTTGTCACTTGGGGGGAGGGGAGGGGGGCGGAGGGGGGGTGTAAGCCTATGGTCCTCAAGTAGTTAATTTTTTTCTGATCTCATGCAATCTCCTTGTGGCCACAGAGCCAGGGAGTTAAGAAAGTGCAGGAAGCTGGGCTGTGAAAGAGATATCCCAGCCCTCAGAAAAGAGCTAAAGCACTTTTTTCTGAGTGGCGGTAGGGATTTCATGAGAATATAGCCATATACAGCGAGTGGGGGAGTAAATGCCATTCTCTTTATCCGATTTGTGTTTAGCTTTTCAAGATAGTGCTGTAAGCATTACATTTGAATATACACTTGAGGTGCTCTTTAATACTTTATTTGTCTCTCCATATCTGACGTAATGCTTTATCTAGCCTGTCCGCTCCGGTCCACGTGGCGGTGATTGACAGCGCCGCTCGCGCAGGCACAGTACAGGCCGACCTGGAGGTGGCCCTGACGTCATCGCCGGGGACCGGGAGGGAGCTGCGGTGAATGGCTGCGGGGAGAGCTGTGGCGAGAGACATGCTGGAAACTTGGGGCTGGAGGAAGCCCCGGGTAAGTAGCACTTTTTGTTAATTTTGTTAATTTTAGCCTGATAACTCCTTTAACTTTACTTCTAATGCTAGGTACACACAATGCGTTTTTGTGGTCAATTTTCTGTTGGATCGATTTTCGATTCATTTTTCCGCTCGATTCGCTTATCTTTTCTTATCAATTTCCATTCACTTCTATGAGAAATTGAGCGGTAAAACGATCTAAAGTAATATCGGACAGGACGGAAAGGATCTATCGATCGCATCTATTGAATACAAAAACGTATCGTGTGTACCTAGTATAAGTTTTTTTTACTTTTTCACTGGAGATCAACTTTCATCTAATCTACAGAAAAGCGCTATACAAATAAAGGAATTGTTATAAATGATGTAATTTAACCCCATTGTGAGATAAGATGCTCTTCCCGGGTTGTCGAAAGCTCGATTGATGCTGAAGTCTATCAAGGTTGAGCATGCCCTAAAGAGAGGGAATCGATCACTATTTGATCAAATTTCAGTCAGATGGAAATCAGGCATATTGGGCCATAATTGACCCATGTACGGCAATCTTTACAGTAAGTGGATGACAATTTATGTCTGAATGTTTGAAGGATGTATCATCCAATCGTCCAGATAGGTCTGTGTGCACATTGCCTGGAGTAAAAAAAAAATCTGCTTTTATAATTAGCATTCATTGCTGCTTTTTACCACTATCCACGTGAGAAAGTGATATGACACACTGATTATCATAGCTGCAGAGTTCCGCCCTTCTTACAGCAGGTTGCACGCACTGTGAGATTGGATTGGAATGATGACAATTAGAGTTATTTGAATGGTATCCCTAATCAGAAAGGGAGATCTTCGCCCTCATTATTGCTTGGTGGCAGCATGGCACTAATTGTGACAAATGCCAGATTCTCATTAAAGGTCAGCTGCCAACCTCTAACTATTCGCGTTATACATCAGGGCAAAGGCTGAGTCATCGGAGGAGAGCACATGCCGAAAAGTATTTTCATGTAAACTGGCAAAAAATGCAGATCAAACACTAATTATTGGTGTCTATTTCCATCAGACTAGCAATGTTTATAAAACACGTGTGTGGGTGGGGCTTCAGAGTAGCAGCAATAATGGCATGATCACTACTTAGATTAGATTAGATCAGATATTTGCAGAGATCTAATTTGATATCAAAAGAAACAAAAGTGGTAAATGACCAATATCTGCCAGATACTGATCACTTACCACATCTGACACTAGTGTTTGCTTCCCTTTCCAGCTGTTTTGGAGGTGGGTTTAGCTTTTGGGGACAACAAAGGGATGATTTGCACATTCAGCAGTGATGCATTGTGGGAGACATCATTTGCTCACTTCAATTTTAATAATCGCAAATACCTTCTGTTTTAAGAAGGCAAATTACTGTTTTGCATAGCATTTTTAGTAAGCCCTGTACACACTCCTAGGAGTTCTGGTTGACCATAAGCTTGCTGGACAATCTGTAGCTCTGGGGGTTTCAAGTCCTACTTCATAGAACCACATTAATCCATGCCATGCACTAATGAGGACCAATTAGTTTGAAACAGTCTGAGTGCATATTGGATTATTGTGGCTCTGTACAATTAACAAGCTGACACATAATTGCATTTCAGCAGTTCTGGAGGTGTGTTTAGCTTAGAGGGACAACAAAGTGATGATTTGCATATTCAGCAGTGATGCATTGTGAAAGACCTCATGTGCTCACTCCAACCTGAATAATCCCAAATACATTCTGATCCTCTTCTAACACTGTTTCACTCTGTCTAAAAGTAGGGTCTGTTTGCTCTGCATGTAATGCTCGCTGGGCTATAGTGCTCTTTGGCACCACAGTAATACTTTTCACCCCCAATGGTATACAGATGAGACTTCAGAAAGCTAGACCAATTGGCAAAAAAATTAGAAATCTAATGTATTTTGATTAGCAGGTTGGACTGCTCTAACAGGCACAGCAGTAAAGCTTAGAGGGGCACACAGAAGGGTGTTCCAGATGGAAAAGACAAAGGGCCAAAGATACGCAACAGAATAATAACCTTTAAAGAAAAAACAATTCTTTGTTACAGCTGCTGATACTGTATTGGAAAAAATCCTACGATAAATCTGCAGTGTTTCTACTTCCTGCTTTCATGGAAGTACACATATTGTTAACATCCTGTGCTTTCAAATAAGCTTATCTGTGATATCTGCCATGGCCGTCAGGTGACACAGGGAGAGATCAAATTACAACTTCCTTTTAAACACGGATGAGGGGAAATTAGAGAGGCTAAACTCTGTACATACAGTACATACAGGGTGCATTTTTCTATGTTTTCCTTGTGTCTTGTGTAAGAGTTCACTTTAATACTTATTGAATGTGACAGAGATCTTATTGCCAGACTTTAGGTAGGCCCTAATAACCTGTTCACTAGAAAGACATGATTTTCATACTGACATTTTCAAATTTCAAATAAAATCATCAAAGATACAAAAACATACTTTGAATTGCTGGTAGACATGCAAGGCAGGCATTGTGATATAAGAAAGAATGAGATAAGCCTAATAAAAGAATAGTCCAAATACACATAGTTCTAAACCCCCAATTGTGGCTATTAAAATTCACTAGAGCCAGTGTAAAAATTAGTGCAAGAAAGGAGTTTTACAACTAGAAGCAGGTACCCAGCTTCCAATGAAAACGAATTATTTCAGGCAATTTTAGCTGTCATTCGTTTTTAGAAGTGTATGGGGTGAGGAACACGTCATAACTGCCCTTTGGAGGAGTGAGTGTGTGTGGGGGGGGGGGGGAGGTGCAAAATAATTGTGCACATATGACAAGATATTTAAACCTTCTGAATAAAATTCTAATCAACCTGCCAGCCAGTAAGGTGCTTCCCGCACTGTACCAAGCAATATAAGGCGCATATGCTAAGTCATGCAGTGTCCTCTGTCACTCACTGCTACTAATAACATGATATGCATCAAGACTGGAACACTTAATTAGCCGCTCATAGCCGCTCACACCTCTGCCCTGTGTTTGTTGGAAAGCATTGTCTAAATATATAGAGCTCTCCATTTTAGCATGAAGAATATGGCAGGGTTCACACTCAATACATACTGTGTGCCGTTTTCCATAAAACAAAATTCACACTCAATGTTAATCAATGGGTGGTTCATGTCAGTTCACATTACAGGCAATTTCTCACTTGTGTTGTACGTGTGGAATAATTTCAGATAGCCAGCATCAAAATGTTAAGTGTTAAGTCAGCCTATACCAGACACCATTTAGGTGTCACAGTGAACCAAAAATCATCAACATAGGGCAATTAATGACTGTAAAACATTGTCTAAATAGAATGGTTCGCTGGCAAACCGGTTTGCGCAAACTATATGAGAGTGAACCGCAAACTATATGAGAGATCGACCCGCCCCCATACTATATCATTAGGCTCAACTTTGACCCTCTACATCACAGTCAGCAGACACATGGTAGCTAGAGATGGCCCGAACGGTTCGACCGCGAACTTATTCGCGCGAAAGAACGCAAATTTTATGGCGTTCGACCCGCCTCCTATACTACATCATTAGGGTTAACTTTGACCCTATACATCACAGTCAGCAGGCACAGGGTAGCCAATCAGGCTACACTCCCTCCTGGAGCCCCACCCCCCTTATAAATAGCAGGCAGCGTCAGGTATTTCACTCACTCGTGTGGCTGCAGTAATTATAGCAGGGAGAGGTGCTTGTGATCTATTTTTGTGTGTGTGTGTCCCACAGACACTTGTGTTGCATATACAGCCCTGTCAGTCAGTCTTAGCTGCTGGACCTTGGCCCCTTGGTAATTCCTACTGTTTCCTACTGTGCCACTGCCAGGCCCAGCACATTCAGTGACTACCTGTGTGTGTGTGAGACAGGCAGCTGCACATTTGTAATACCCGTCACTGCATATACCTACCTGTTGTTCAGTGCACCCACCTACCTACGTGAGCGCACGCAGTGTGATATTTGATACCACCAGTCACTGCACCTGTTCACGGTACCTGTGTGTGTGTGTGTGTGTGTGTGTGTGTGTGTGTGTGACAGGCAGCTGTACATTTGTAATACCCATCACTGCATATACCTACCTGTTGTTCAGTGCACCCACCTACCTACGTGAGCGCACGCAGTGTGATATTTAATACCGCCAGTCACTGCACCTTTTCACGGTACCTGTGTGTGTGTATGACAGGCAGCTGCACATTTGTAATACCCATCACTGCATATACCTACCTGTTGTTCAGTGCACCCACCTATCGACGTGAGCGCACGCAGTGTGATATTCAATACGACCAGTCACTGCACCTGTTCACGGTACCTGTGTGTGTGTATGACAGGCAGCTGCACATTTGTAATACCCATCACTGCATATACCTACCTGTTGTTCAGTGCACCCACCTACCTACATGAGCGCACGCAGTGTGATATTTAATATGACCAGTCACTGTACCTGTTCATGGTACCTGTGTGTGTGTGTGTGTGTGTGTGTGTGTGACAGGCAGCTGCACATTTGTAATACCCATCACTGCATATACCTACCTATTGTTCAGTGCACCCACCTACCTACGTGACCGCATGCAGTGTCACTGCACTTGTTCATGGTACCTGTGTGTGTGACAGATGCATATTTTTAATACCAGTCATTGCATAATTGTTCACAGTACCTGTGTGACCGCACACTGTGTAATATACCAGTCCGTGCATACCTGTTAACTGCACCTGTGTGACAGCTGCACATTGTATTGTAATACCAGTCACTGCATACCTTTCACTGCACCTGTGTGACTGCACATTGTATTAGTCAAGTCAGTGCATACCTTTCACTTCATCCCCCTCGATATCGACAAAACAACAGGCAGAGGCAGAGGCAGACCCAGAGGAAGGCCAACCAGCAGGTCTGTTCGAGGTCGAGCTGATGTGATTTCATGCAGCCCTGGACAATGTACAGTGCTCAGAAGAAGGCACGTCCCATCAACTCCCAAGATTGTCAGGACGTGGTTGACTATTTAACACAGAACACCTTATCTTCCGCAGCCACCAGCGCTACTCCAAGTACCACATCCACTACATTTGACAGTTCGCAGGAGTTATTTGGTGGGGAATTAACTGATTCACAGCCACTACTGTTACAACAAAATGAAGGTGCTAAGCAAGTTACACCACCTCATATGTCTGAGTTAGGTGACACTATGGAGGTAAGGTGTGAGGAGGAGGATGATGAAGTACCTGCTGTTGGTGCAGTTTATGAGGTGTCTGAGGCAAGCAAAGCTGGGGAGGATGATTATGATGATGACAATGATACGGATGCCATGTGGGATCCTAAGAGACAAGATGACCAAGGGGACAGTTCAGAGGGGGAGTCAGAGAGGAGTAGGAGGAGACGAGTTCCTGAAAGAAACAGGGGGAGTGCGTCGTCAGAAACAGCTGGTGGCAGTGTCTGGCGCCATGTATCGCCACCTATGTACACCCAGCCAACATGCCCTTCAACGTCAGCTGCTGATGCCACCAGAGTGCCATCACCCCAGGGGGGCTCAGCGGTTTGTAAATTTTTTAATGTGTCTGCCTCAGATCGGAGCAATGCCATCTGTTCCCTCTGCCTCCAAAAATTGAGTCGTGGAAAGGCCAACAGCCGCGTAGGGACAACTGCCTTACGAAGGCACATGGAGAAAAGGCACAAACTGCAATGGGAAGAGCACCAGAGGAAAAGCAGCAGACAAAAGAAAAGCCACCCTCATTCCCCTTTTCCTCCTTCAGGTGCATCATCTTCAGCCGCTTTCTCCCTTGCACCTTCACAATCACAGCCACCCTCCTCCACTCCGCCTCTCACCTTGAGCGGTTCCTGCTCCTCTGCCCACAGCAGCAGTCAGGTGTCCGTGAGGGAAATCTTTGAGCGGAAGAAGCCAATTTGTGCCAGCTAACCCCTTGCCCAGCGTCTGACAGCTGGCTTGGCGGAACTGTTAGCTCGCCAGCTGTTACCATACCAGCTGGTGGACTCTGAGGTCTTTCGTAAATTTGTGGCCATTGGGACACCACAGTGGAAGATACCAGGCCGCAATTATTTCTCTAAAAAGGCGATACCCAAACTGTACTGTGAAGTTGAGAGGCAAGTGGTGTCACCTCTGGAACACAGTGTTGGGTCAAGGGTCCATCTGACCATGGATGCCTGGTCTGCCAAGCACGGTCAGGGCAGGTACATTACTTATATGGCACATTTGGGTCCTTCCTTGGATATGTGATGGTAGCCGTTTCTCAGGCTCCCACTCCGGACCGGAATCAAACCCTGATTCCCCGGCCATTACCCGTGGTCACCATGGTACTGGGAAAGTAATATGGAAAGTTTATCAGTCACACAGTTGAATGAATGGCAGACTTGCCCTCCATAAGATTCTCGTTAATGGTAATGAACAGCCAGCAGAAAAAGTAATTTTAAAAAATAGATGTAAGCTTTAACAATGGTAGAGAAAAAAAACATTGAAAGTTGATAAGGCAGTCAGACATTACCTGACATCACTGAGGAAGAGCAATCTCGCCTTGGTGCGCACCAGTCCAGCATGGCCATCACTACACAAACAGCTGTTTGCGGTGCGTTACATAGTGAGTTTGGTCTTTCAGTGTGAAGCAGTACACTAATTACACTACCTGATTAATGTATACACATGCAAGATTTAGCAATAAAATGTGATTTCTGCCCTTAAACCTTGCTGTGCGTCAAATCCGGAATTTTCCCCGGGACCTTTGGCGTGTATCCCACTCTGCAATGCCCCCCTCCAGGTGTTAGACCCCTTGAAACATCTTGTCCATCACTTTTGTGGCCAGCATAAATGTTTCTAGTTTTCAAAGTTCACATCCCCATGGAAGTCTATTGCGGTTTGCGAAAGTTCGCGCGAACCGAACTTTTGCGGAAGTTCGCGTTCGGGGTTCGCGAACCTAAAATCAGAGGTTCGAACCTCTCTATGTCTAAAGAACCTTGTCTCTAGTTGTACCACCTGTACCATAAACTAATGAAATAAACAATTGTATCTATCCTCCTTCTCCTAAAAATGTTTTTTTTAAGATAGTCCACTGTTTTATTTTATATTTAAATCAACTGTTTAAGTTTTCATTGTTTTAGCTCAATTACACATTCAGTGAAGTATACCAGAGCTAAAATTTGTGAACTATTGAACCTTTTTATCTCTTTCATGCCCTCAGAAGCCATTTCTTGCTAGGAAAGTGTTTTATAGTTGTAATTTCTTATCAGTGAGGGTCACACTGTAGTCTGACCCAGTCCTGACTCAGACACGAACTGCCACTTACATACTTGATGTTTATCTCTTTCAGGCAGATAAAGAAAAAAAGGAACACAGCATAGTTATTTGTGTGCTAGGGACTGTACATACCCATGTCTATCTCATCATGTCACATGTCACCTTGGGTATCTTTTAAGGAGTGGAGTAATGCTTTCTGAAATACATTGGCTGTCCTTGCTTAGGAAGCATCATATTTGTAGCCTTCCTTGTTGGTTTGAAACCTTATGTTTCATATACAGTAGCTTTCTTTTTCCATATCTAACCTTTCCACTTGGCCAGCAGCCCCCCTTGGTTGCCACCCACGTTGCCTTTGTAGACATCTGAACCTTGGTCCAGCTGAAAATGTATACAGGGTATTTCTGTAAGCACTTTATATTTGTTTAAGGATATTTTACCTTCAATGCTTATTTTTCTTCTTTGTTGATTTGTACTTTATTTTAGGGATATCAGAGCTTACTAAGTCAGGGTTGGATTTCTAGGAAAGGCCACAAAGGCCAAGGCTTTGGGTGGCTGGGCATGGAAATGGTGATGCTGCATATGGAAGAGGAGGCTGAATATGGGGAGTGGCACATGAAAGAAGGGAGCTACTGCCCAGGGGAGCTGAAGGTGAAAGAAATGGACTGCTCTCAGGGACGGATTTACCATAAGGCACTGTAGTCACGTGCCTACAGGCACCTGATGATGGAAAGGCAGCTCACTCTCCTACCTGAGCACCTCCCTCCCTCCTTCCCTATGCAGAGTCCCGAGCAGAGTGTAAATGAGAGGTTACTCACAAAGGTCTCAGCATTCCACTGACAAGATCTCCCTTCAGTCAGGGACACCTTTAGCTACCTAATAGTTGGGGGCACCTCTAGCTACTTAATACTGAGGATAGCTTGGGCTACCTAATACTAAGGGGCACCTATAGCTACCTAAGATGGCAAGGGAACTAACTGTTCCAGCCAGTACACTTGCGGTGTGGTTTGGCAGGTGTTTGTAGGTTTATGGAGGGTGAAGTCTAAGGTGCCAGAACATCTGTGCCTATAGGCTCCTGTGATATAAATCCAGGCCTGACTGCTGTACATGGATGTAACATTTGGAAGGGGGGCTGCTGCACATGAAAGGGTGGTAATAAGAAAGTTGGCGTAGGGGTGGAAGAAGTATAAACCCGGCCTTGCAAATAGTGCAACAACAATAAACTGCAGAGAGAAAAGTCAGCTAGAGGCCAGTTCAAGTGACACATGTAACTATACCAAGGTAATTAACATGCAAGGTTCAAGTCATACAGATTTTTTTTGAACACTCAGTTTTAATAATAAAAATGCACGTATGTATTTCGATATTGTTTTTTTACTGTTATAATAAACCTGCGGGCCTGTCAAGTGTTCTGTTCATTGCTTAAGCCAAGCTATATTCACAGTGACATTTACGTAAAATAACAGACAGAGTATCAAATTCATTCTGCTTGCCTTGTTTAGCATCACACTTTGTCAAAATGCATTGTATCTAATTTCTTTATGCAAACGTCAGTCCTTAAAATGGACCTACTGTGTAACAGCAGCAGCCCTGTGCCAAAGAAACAAGTGACGTGCATTGTAGAATAGCACGTATGAAAATAAAAAATAAAAAAACTCTACCGCGGTAATACCACAATTACTCTTTAATTTTAGCCCAATCCCAGAGCTTGGAAACAGAATACAGAGTCAAGTTGGAAGTATTTGGCCAATCAGGAAATGCAAAAGATTACCCTCCCCAAAAAAAGACTTCTCAGAAATCAGAAAATAAATTGAAAACAGAAAATGGAAAGCAGAAATAAATAGAATTGGTAATCGGCATTGGCGGAAATCTGTATTTCTGTGGAATCAGTAATTGGCATTGGCAGAAATCAGGATTTCCACAGAACCGAAAATCAGCATTTCCAAGTAGTGAGTTTCACTGCAGTAAAGCTATATACACAAACTACCGTATATACTAGCATATAAGCCGACCCGCATATAAGCCGACCCCCAACTTTTACCTGAAAAACCAGGAAAAAAATGATTGACCCCCATATAAACTGGGGGTAGGAAATGCTGGATTGGTGCAGGCCGCGTGATTCCCCCCAGTGTGCCCCAGTATAGCTAGTATAGTGCCCAGTATGGGTAGGTAGTGTCCAGTATAGCTAGTATAGTGCCCAGTATAGGTAGGTAGTGTCCAGTATAGCTAGTATAGTGCCCAGTATAGCTAGTAATGTGCACAGTATAGTGCACAGTATAGTTAGTATAGTGCCCAGTATAGCTAGTATAGTGCCCAGTATAGCTTGTATAGTGCCCAGTATGGGTAGGTAGTGCCCCAGTATAGCTAGTATAGTGCCCAGTATAGCTAGTATAGTGCCCAGTATACAGTAGCTAGTAAAGTGCCCACTATAGTGCCCCAGTATAGCTAGTAAAGTGCCCAGTATAGCTAGTAAGGTGCCCAGTATAGCTAGTATAGTGCCCAGTATAGTGCCCCAGTATAGCTAGTAAAGTGCCCAGTATAGCTAGTATAGTGCCCAGTGTAGTGCCCCAGTATAGCTAGTAAAGTGCCCAGTATAGCTAGTATAGTGCCCAGTATAGCGCCCCGCTCCCCCCGCGGCCGCCGCTGCTATTACCTGCTCAGCCAGCGGCCGCTTCCTCTAATCCGGGTTCCCCTCTCCAATCTCCATGCGTATAACTGCTTCACAGCAGCGCGCCCAGCGCTGCTGCTGTGGCGAGGCAGGAAAGAGCGCGGCTCTTTCCTGCCGGGGGAAGACTCGCATACAAGCCAACCCTCCAACTTTTGGCCCCCTTTTTGGGGGTCAAAAATTCTGCTTGTATGCGAGTATATACGGTATATGAAATTCGGCTAAGGCGGCTGACCACTTCTGCCAATACTCCCATTCTTTTAAATAATAAATAAGATCATTTTCCCAGTCAGTCTGTAGCTAAGTGAGAATTCCTGGAACTGAAAATAAGCTGGACTGTAACTAGATGCATAACTAATTAGAAGCTGTTATTAGCAATATTTTTACCAATCCATGGACTGGAGGTGGGCTTTAACACTCCAATCTATCACTTTCCTTTCCCTTTCCCCCTCAAACAGCAATTTCTTTATAATGCTAATATGGTTTTATGATGATCGTAATTTGCAAATTACAATTATGTGAAATTTTGTGTAATTTTTAAAAATTACTGCCATACATAATTATGATTTGGACATTCAATTGATTTTGCGTCATTTATTTGAAATTTTGCGTAATTATGTAAAGTTTTGCGTAATTTCATTCTGACTTTAGTGGTTAATAGCAAAGCCCACATCCATGCTATCATCACCTATGATAAGGGGTATAGTGGGACCCAGGCAAAAACATTTTTTCAAAAAGAACTTGCAGTTTTTTGAGAAAATTGATTTTAAAAATGCAATAGAAAAATGTTACTCAAACTCAGAAAAATTAATGTTTAAAAATCTTTTTTCCTTTGCATTTCAAAATCAAGTTATCTCAAAAACAAGGTCTTTTTGAAAAGTTCTGTTTTTGCCTTGTTCCCACTATTCCCCTAAATGTACATAGCAGTTTTGGTGATGCTAGCATGTTATGTGGGTTTTGCTATTAACCAAAATGGCGCAATAATGACACAAAATTATAGTTCCTGATTACGTTTACATCCAAAATAAATTATGCATTTTCCCAAAATATTGCATTACAATTTTGCATCGTAATTGTGAATTACGATGGGGAATTACAACCCGTGGCTCTGTGAAGCCATCATATCGGACGCTGGTACTTCTAGCATACATTTTAGCCCACAGTTACAGAGTGAAGGAAACACATCTGTGCATCTAAGATTCCTGGAAACTTCTAGGTATCTTTATGTGAGCTGCCGATGAGTAGGTTTCTTATTATAAGCAAACGGTAATGAGACATCAGAGGGCTAGCTGTCAACATTTTGGAATACAGTTAATTGCATTACTCATTTAACCTGTTGCAAGCCATGGCCATTTTCCTAATGATTATCGGTAAAGGTCACTTCCTTTTTTTGCAGAAAGAAACATTTAAAAAACGCAAGCAAAATCAGCTGAAGTCACGGCATTATTTGCATGTAAAACTCCTACACCTCCTGCAGTGAAAAAAGAAATTGTCATGAGTCAAAATGACATTGAGCCATAGCCCCCACTCCTTGTCTCACTTCTGTCTGGTGAATCACTGAATCTTTGTATGAGACCAGCCCGGGACATAAAATGTAAGACTTGTTTAACCTACAAATTCCTTTGTGTTGATCATTCATTTAATTGTACACATGGTTCTGATGGCTTCATGGGAGGTCTAGCCTTGCTCTCTCATCTATTAAACACTCCACTCATTCTCTCCATCTGCTATGACAACCACTGTCCCAACTCCTTCCATGTACATCTACATCATCAGTCACCTCTTTACCATTCTTCTCACATGTCAGGGCCAACATTGAGGTGACTAGTGAGGGATGCTGCCTGGAAGAAAAAGTCTATGTCTAGAGTAGGTAGTACACTTACTCCACTGCCATGCTACCCTGCATAGCATGATCTCATGGTAGCAGCACTTGTTTTGGGGTGATGGTAAGGTGGCGGTACTTATTGGGTAAGGGAAAGGCCCCTTGAAAGTTTTCCTAGGGAGCCCAATAATTCAAGTGATGCCCCTGAGTTGAATGGTTGATTGTGAACCATCTGGAAAAAGAAAAACCCAACCATCATATAAATGCATTTTAACAGTTTTTTTCAATGTTTTTCTATGCATTTATATTTAATGTAATGCCAGGTTAATAATGCAGAAAGCATACTGTCTGACTGCACTTCATGCTCTTTATCTGCTTGTAAACTTGAATAGATACCTCCCAATACATTGAAATTAAGCCTCTAGAGTATACAAATTAATTCATTTTCTCAGGTGCCTCTCTCCCTTCACCTCCGAGGATGGGAATAATTCTTTTTGCCCCTAGCAACGTTTTATAAGTTGGAGATAGACAGTAGTTTATTATTCACATTAAATGTAGTATGATGACTATGGACATAGTGATGTAGACTTGGCAGATATATTTGTAAATGTTGCCATTTAATCCCAATCTATAGATCGAAATTACCCTATATAAAAAATGGGATTGAAGAGGAGGCAAAAATAGATATCATTACACAAAAAAATAAATGGAAAGCATTTTATGATATATGTAAATATGTTACATGTTCCATAGAGTCTCAGTTATCCGGCACCAATGAGTTTCGGTGGATTAGCATGCTTTCGGGTTGCTTGAGTCTCAATGTTAAAAATAGGCCTAACTAATACAATACTATAGTCCACTCTGTATACATACCATGAACTCTATATTAAATGTTATAATACAGTAATTGAAAGTATATTAGCCTTGGGGAGCCATGGAACCCAGTCTTTAAATACAGCAGAGCCCACAAACAGCCTAAAGCTATGTTCTCACTGCCAAACGGGCCCAGCAATGTCCCCTTGATGACGGTCGTCAAGTGACACCCCCCTGGGGGGGGGGGGCAACATCATTTTGTTAAACAATGTTGCCCAATGTTGGCGTGCCAAGCGTATGAGCCTTAAGAAGTTGGCCTTTCCACTGTGAGTACTGACGGTGATTTGTGGTGGTTGGTTGAGACTGGTGGTGGTTAGTTGAGTTCCTGATAACTTGGTCTCTACCGTAAGTTGCCAGTGGAACCTGTATTTTCAAGTTGTAGACTGCAAAGCAAAAGGATAATGGCTGTATGAACGGTTACCTCTCAAAAAATGCCTTGGATCATATGGACATTGTTCCAAGTTCCTCAAATCAAGGAGGATAGAAATGGACAATGGATTTTCAATGTAGCAGCTTTGAGTGTCTTATGCCGGCCACAAATAGGAAGATTATAGTAGATCCAATCACTGAAAAATCAATTATTTGCACAGCAATGTGAGCAATTCTAGATATAATTTTTAATGTGTTCATATTAAATAAAAAAAAAATCTATCATAATGACTCATTGAAATAAATCATTTTCAAAGAAAAAATGCCCTGCGCTAACTAGCTAGGCTAAAGTCACTTATGCAAAAAATGACAGGTGTTATCCTTTTTGTTGGTGCACTTTGGAGCTGCTTCTCACTGAGTGGATTACAGGTACTGAAGTGTATGGAGAAACCAAAAAAGATGCGTATCCTCATTAAAAATGTTAATGCTCTATTGGAGCGCTTCTTTTTTGTTTTCTCCATACAAACAAGTAATTTTATAGCAATAATGATCTTTTCTTATGTTTGAGGTGAAAACGTAACATTGAATCACTTGCCAATATTACCATATTTCAGATCAAAAAGCTCATTAATTAAAGTGAACATGAACTCAGAATTTCTTCTCTCTTCCTGCTCTAAAAGTTAACTAACAGCACAATAACCTTTACAGGAAAAAAAAAAATTTGTTACAGCTTATACAAATCTTGCAATAAATCTTTAGTGTGTCTACTTCCTGCTTTCAGGGCTTGTTCACACTACAAGAGCTTTTCTGAGCGCTTTGTGATTTTAAAAGCTCCTGCTAATTTTATCCTATGTGAGTGATCTCACTGGAGCGATGTGGTTTTGTAAAAATCCCCCATAGCATTGCATGAGCAAGAGCTTTTCAAAATCACTTGCGCATAAAAAGCTCTTGTAGTGTGAACAAGCCCTCATGGAAACAGACATAGGGTCAGAATCCTGTGTTTACAAATTAGCTGCTCTGCCAAAGAAGCCAGCTGACACAACTGAGAAATCAAATTACATTAGTGATTAGGCACAGATGACGGGCTTTTCTCTCTAAATACATACACGGTGCATTTCTCTATGTTTTCCTTCTGTCATGTGCAAGAGTTCAGGTCCACTTTAAATGACTATTATGTTCTGTTAGTAGCCATTATTATTGGCTCCAGGTTTCCATCTCAGTTTTTCAGGCGATAAATGCACAGCTACCATATATATATATGTACAAGTGTGGCAGCAGGGTCTATTCACTATTCTAAAAAGCTGCAAAATGCGCATGCTATGTAGTTGCTATGCGTAACTCCTAAGTTGTTTGTGTAGCACATGAATAGAACCCTTTTTACTTTACATCTCATCTGGTTGTTGTGTCTGGTTCCATTTACAGAACTGTCAGTAGTCATGGCAGCAAACTAAAGGAAGAGATATGTGAGATTACATCCATCACCTGGGTGATTAAAAGACTTTTATTTTTCCAGACTGTCTTACTTAATTCACATCTCTGGTAAAGAAAATTGATTTTGTATCACTTTGTGCAGCTGAAGCAGGCTTCCTGAGAAAACGCTTCAGTCCTGTAGTGTCAAGCTTCATTACTGTTTCTAGATATCAGGAATTTGCATGCTCATATTCTGTTTCCGAAGTATGAACATGCAGACCATAGAAATCTTTTAATTGTCCATTAGGCATGAGCAATGGTCTACAGGCAGGTTAAAAATCTGTCACCATCTTTCTCAGGAGCTTGCTTATTAGTTATAATTGACCGGTGGACCTCTCAAGGGAGAACCCATGATGTATTGCACCTGATTAATTTCACTTGGTTAGGAGTTATGGCAATTCAATGATAACTGGGTGACTGCCGCCATTAATGGGTTGATGACTTCATTATTGGTATTATGCCCTTCACAATGCATTTCCATGAAAGGGACGATTATCAAAGCTCCTCCAAATACACCTTCAATTTAAGTGAAAAGGAAAAAAAACAATACTTTCTGTTCACTTCCACAAATTACTGGATTAGTATAATGCTATTTCAGGTTGCTTACCGTATCTATTTCAAATACTCACCTGCTCCACACAGACTGGAATAAACTTTGTCACGGCTGTGAGTGTCATAGCTTCCTGTCAGGCAATCAGTCTGTGCAGGTGTGGAAAACAAGCAACAACTGTTTTTGGTCTGTCCAGCTAATTGCAACTACAGAAATATGAATGTAACTGGACAACTAGCGCAACACAGAGTGTAGATTTTAGAGTTGAAAGTGAATGCACCTTGACCTCACAGAAAGTTTTTAAAATTCACAGCTGACTCAAATTGAATTACAGTGTCAATTTTAATTGACATTACATTTATGAAACAATTGTTCAGCCCTTATGTGGGTCTTTCTGTGTTTCACGTCTCTCCTGTGAAAAAGTTCAGGTCTTTTTTCGGCCTGGAACCCCCTAGAATGTTTTTTTTAAACGTTTAGGAAGCGCTTTCAATCGCTAGCAATTTCCCTAAACGCTCTGCCAGTGTAAATGGATGGGACAGATTCCACTAGAGCGATTGCGATTAGGAAAATCACAATCGCAGAACATGCAACATTTTGGGAGCATTTTTACTCTACTGTATAGGAGCAAGGAAAACGCTCCCAAAATCGCTGGCAAAATACTATCTTCAGCTGCATGTGAGGCTAAATGTCATGAAAGCCTATAGATAATAAACAGACTTGTTATTTATTTTTTTTGTAGTGTAGTCAGTATAGTGTAAAGAAACAAGTAATGTAGTTTAGTTATTGCTGTGTTTATGTATGAGAAGGGAGGAATGCCAATTCTATAGTGATAATGGAACATAATGCAAAATTTATTCTAGAATACTTACAGTCTTCAAAAGGAAAGGAGTGTTATTGCTTTGAAAAGGAATCTAATTGAAATGTCACTGGAAAGAAAGCATACATTTCTCACATTGTTTGTTTTAGAAGTGGCATAATCAATTTGTATCATCCACACTCAGCCTTACAGGCAGAATAATTAATTCAAGCAAAAGCAACATAATCAGATTTTTATTGTATATAGTAATTCACACCTAAGCACCGTCACGTTATGCTTTGTACAATTCAAGCTTTTTATCTTACTACACTGATTTACCTGTAGATCTGCTGGGTGATAGAGTTTGTACCATATTAACATTTTAATCAATGTGTAAAATAAATAATTTATTTAACCACTTAAGTACTAGTGGTCTCTGTCCCCTTAGAGAGACACTGAAGCGAGAATAAATCTCGCTTTAGAGCTTATATTCAGCAGGGGCACTTGTGCCCCTGCTAAAACCCCGATATCCCGCTGCTAAACGGGGGTCCCTTACCTCCCAAATCCCCCCCTGCAAAATCAACGACCAACTTGGTCGTAGATTTTGCTGCTGTTAAGGCAGGACTAACGGCTGCAGCCCTGCTTCTCAGCGCCGTCTATCAGCGATGCATCGCTGCCTCTCCCCCGCCCCTCTCAGCGAAGGAAGACTGAGAGGGGCGGGGGAGAGGCGGAGATACACACTGACAGACGCGCGTGAGGCAGAGCTGTGGCCATTAGCCATGCCTCAATGCGGAAGTGATCCCCCGCTGCACGGAGGGGGTTTGGGAGGTAAGGGACCCCCATTTAGCCGTGGGATAGCGGCTTTTTAGCAGGGGCACACATGCCCCTGCTAACTATGAGCTCTGAAGCTAGATTTATTCTCGCTTCAGTGTCTCTTTAAGGACCTGAGACCGCTGGTACAGAATCCCGACGAATCACCGCGCATACCCGCTGCAATCGCCATCACCGCTGCACGCCGGGATCCTCCTGACTTCCACTGTGCCGTCTCTATGATGGCAGAGTCATGTGAGCCGGTCAGGAGCTGCTTTCATTGGCTCCTGACCGTGTCTATCAATGTAAGGCAATGGGAGCGGCTTACACTGATAGACATGGCCAGGAGCCAATGAAAGCTCTGTGTTCACAGAGGCGCTCAGCGTTGATGATACTGGCAGATGCTGTTTACTTCTATCTGTTATTGCCTGATGAAATGGGTTTGTACCCCTCGAAACGCATTGCACTTTATTTGGAGTATCCAAAAAAATTGTTTTGACTGAAAATCCACAGTCGTATGTTCTGCCTGGAGGAGGTAAGTCCACCACTACCTCCTCTATTACCAAGATGGGTTTTTAAGTTCTTTTAGTGTTTTTTATCCTGTTGGCGCCTTTGTTATCCTATTATCTACATCAAGTCCACCCTTGGTGGAGGGTTGTACCCTTCCTTCTTCTACTACAGAGAGCGACTTTTTAAACCTGAGTGGGGTCAGGACAATCTCTCCACCTGCTTTGACAGTGGTTGCCTAATTGCTCTACCAATTATACATTACCAATACATACTACACTACATTGGGCTCTTGGTGTTCTCTCTCTTTTTCTCATTATTTTAGGAAAAATGCCAGTGTATATGTCCTGCTATGGAAAACTAGAAGACATAATGTACCATACAACACTACCATGGGTGGATACACATTCCTCCCACTTTGGAAGAGAGCTACATCCTTCTATGCATGAACTGTTTTAATACTTTTTAATATCCAATGTGTAAATTGATCCAGTAGGTCAGAGCTTGACAGCAAAGCAGCCCATTATCGATAAGAAATTCAGACCTGAATAGCTAAGACTTTGTGCACAGCCTTTGTGTACTGATTGATGGGGAATTAAACTTCAATCCGGTACCCTATAACTTTTCTCTGCTAAATCCGGCACCCTTTTATAACTAAAAGCACTTTTCTTGGCTATACCTGGTGCCCTTTTATAACCAAATTTATGTTTCACAGCTACATCATGCACCCTTTTTTCCAGGTGGCGCCCTTTTGACGTTAATGTGGAGAATTCTACGCAGCAGTTCAGGTATTGCCATTCATCGTCATTATTGGCAGTGCCTACATCGGCAGGATGGCATGTTGAGGTTATGGGGATTTCACCAAGGGCAGTGTAAAAGTTATGAGTCAGGAAGAGGAAATCTATTTAGGCAGGAGTTTAAGGTATTAATGCATTACGATATGGAATTTCATAAAGGGAGCTTTAAAGTAAACCTGAGATGCCCCCTCCCCTCCCCCCCCCCCCAAAAAAAAATATACATACTTAGGACTTCCTCCAGCCTTTTTAAGGCCGATGGCTCCCTTGCCGTCTTTCCAGGCCTCCAAGGTCAATCCTCCGATAGCCTGCCTGGTGAGTCCCGAAGTTGCAGTGTTAAGCGTATGCTCGGCCCGATGGTGCACACCTCCCACCTTGCTCCCGTTGCTGGGAATGTTCTGCGCTTTTGAAGAGAGCGCGATGAGGGCATGCACAGAGCAGCCAGACTAGCATGCCTGTAGCCTTATTTCTGGTGGCGATCAATGGAGCCACCCAGGAGGACGGCAAGGGAGGCATTGGAGTACATGGGGCTGGAGAAACCCCCAGGTAAGTATCAATTCTTTTATTTATTTAATCTCAGGTGCACTTTAAAGCTTGACAACAAGCAGGGGGGTGGGGGGGGGGTGTTTAGGTGGGAGGTTAAGATGCATTAAGAAAGGGGATTTTGTGGAGAGGAAAAATGTATGTTTAGGCATCAGAAAGTGAAGTGGCAATGGTTACGCAGAAGATGGGGGAAAACAACAAATCTAGTAACAAAAGCACCATTGCAAAACCAGGACAGGAACCAACCCGCAATATTCACTTGAAACGTGCCACTGCTATAAAGTACTCCAAAATATAATATTTGGCTCATCCTAGCTAAAATGATGCCGTATATGCCACATTTCATTAGTAGCTGGGTATATGCCATTTTTTTTTTCACAGTAGGATTTTTTTTAAATTCCATTGTATAGCATAATTTTTTCTTTGTAGGGTCTTACATGTGTCTTACTGGCAAAGAACTACTACAACAGTCACCATTTTGAAAAGTAGACAACGACAACCAGGGCTATTCTTCTATGAGTATTTAGAGTTTTTCAAATTGTTCTACCTTTGCTGAAATTTGTTGGTTTAATTTTATTACTAAACATTTTTATTGTGACAGGTGCCCCTGTTATAAGACACTTGAAAATGTATTCCTCAAATTTCCACAGGGAAGATAATGCCACATCTGCCTTGTTTGATTTGTAGCAGACTGCTATATTTTAAGGTGCACACTTATATTGTTGAAGAGCTTCCCTGCCCTTTCAGAACCCTGACTACCATCGCTGCCTGTCCTGCATCCTCTGCAATCTCAGAATCCCCAGCTTGCAGTATATAACTAAGCACTACTGTTGGGACAAACTGCATTTGGTGCTGCTAAAGTTAGGGTGTGTATCACTCTATGGGCTCAATTCACTAAAGTGTAATAACTGCTATCACAGCAGTTATCACGCGAGCTGCCATGCGCAAAGGTTTGCGCGCAAACAGTGTTACTTTGCGTGATAAGCGAAGGGTTGTGCGCGATCACGTGCGCCTTTCACCTAAAAAGAGCACGTGATCGTGCGCAAACCTTCGCTTATCATGTGAAGTAACGTTGTTTGCGCGCAAACCTTTGCGCACGGCAGCTAGCGTGATAACTGCTGTGATAGTTATAACACTTTAGTGAATCCAGCCCTATGTGTGCATTGCTGAGCACACTTTTGCTGCGCACAACTGTACTGGCCTGTTTACATTTCTGTGTTTCTAAGGAATCATGTTATCCAAGTGCACTTTCAAAAAGGTGAGCATGTTATACAGAGTGTGTGTTGCGCATAGCTCACATTACACATAGTGTAAATGCATTTGACTTGATGAACTTAATTTTTCTCTTGAGTCATCACTTTTCTCTCCTTATTTTTTGTAACACTTTTTCAGCACACAACACGTGAAGAATTTTCCGTGGACTGCTAAGACAGTTCTCTTGCATTGTGGAAGATTAATAAAGTACATTTAATATTGGAGACTGGTGTTGATTTAAGACCTTTTTCCTGCTTGAAAATGTATACTAAAAGTAAGGTGAGAAAGTGATAGTAACTCATGAGAAAAGTATAGTGCATCAGGGCTTTTATCGGATACCACATAGTCCACTGCAAGTTTGTGAAATGATGAGGGCTCCAACTAACCCTTTATAGGTTCATGCTCTGTTTATGCAGAAAGGAATACTTTACATTTGCTGTTTGCATCAATTTGGAATTTTTCAACTGAATATCGACTGTTTTAGTCTATTTGGGGGGGAGATAAGTCCACCACTACCTCCCCTTTAAACTGTTTTTAATTGATTTTACTTTTTGTTTTGCGCCTCTGTTAAACAAACAAGTCTTAATCACTTTATCCACCACTACAGTATATTTACGTCCTCTGTGACTTCATCTAAGCCACGAGGACGTAGATATACGTCTTATAGCAGAAGCAGTACTGTGCAGGACTGGGCTTGTTCCTGTGCACATTTCTGGCAATTTCTGATGCAGCACAAATTGGTGAAAGGGAATATATGTTACCATATACGTCTTGTAGCAGAAGCAGTGCTGTGCAGGACTGGGCTTGTTCCTGTGCACATTTCTGGCAATTTCTGATGCAGCACAAATTGGTGAAAGGGAATATATGTTACCATATATTGCTTTTTACCATTAGAAATACTTTTATTTTCTCAATTCATAGTGAAAAATACACACTGTAGCATTATTTCAGAATCAAATATCTTTACCATAAATTGTGACAGGAACATAATCTAAGTTTTGTGATAAATAGTAAAAATAGCCAAACAATTTTTTTTTTATCTACAGTAGCTCTTTTTATTTTTAAATTGGAATTGGTAAAACTGAGAAATAATGTGTTTTTTCTATTTTTTTCCTATTTTTCCCATTAAAATGCATAGAAAACAAAATAGTGGGGAAAAAATGCCATACAGCGGAAGCCTAGTTTGCCTTCAAAAAAAACAATATATATTTAATTTAGGTGTCATAAGTAGGGATAAAGCTCTTGCTGATTAAATAGGGACATAGCTGAACTGTCACAACTGCTCTGCTCCATAAGGAGGAAACAAGGTCTTGATGTGAAGTGGTTAAAGTCCACCCTGGGTGGACGGGTGTTACCCCTATTTGTTTCCTTCTACAGAGAGCGACTTCTTAAACCAAGTGGGGTTGGGTTTTACTTTTAACCTCCCAACCTGCCTATACAGTGGTTGCCTTAGTGGCAACCCACCTTTGTGAATACCCCTTTTATCCTTTATATATTAAAACCGCATTTGTGCTAATATACTACACTATTAGGAGCTCTTGATTGTTTCCTTGTTTTTTTTCAAAAACTGATATTTTTGTCCCTAGTCGTGGCCGAATGTCCCATCTGAGTGAACAGTCGACATCTCTGAACAAAGCTTCCAGGATATAAAATCTTTTAGATTAAACCTATTTTTTACAGCTAATCCAGTTGCCTTGTGATTATATTTGTAAGTGCCGTGTGTAATCTAACAAGAATATTTAGTCACAAGTTTATTTCCCTATTAAGTGGAAGTTGGGGCTTGGTAAATTTGCACCTGGTCAGAGTCTGCAAGTAGCAAAATCTTTGACGAGGCTTCCGGTAATCACAGCACAAAGCTTCGGAAAATGGGAGCATACGCTGTGTGAATGATGAGGCCATAGGTATTTAAATCATGTTGCATTTTGTCTTAAATTACAGTCTTGATGAGCAGCTCTTTTCTGTGGCGATGGTGATTGTGATGTGCTGGTATTTTGGAAGTAGAAAATACAGCTCTGAAGGACAAAGATGGCCTGTCTGGGAAACAATATTCCAAGAAAAGTATACAGAATGATTATTCAAAACAGGATTTAAAGTGAAAATAAATTGAGATAAACAATTGCATCCATCCTCCTATTACTAAAATGACTTTTGGATATTACACAGTTTAATGTTATGTTAAAAAAAACAACTTTAACAAGTAGATTTATTGTTCTGTATCAGCTCAATTAAACAGTCTGTCCTACATTTTACAGTGCAAAAATATATGAATTGTTGACCTTTTTTAACTATGGTATCCCCTGCTCTTAAAAGCCCGGCATTCTGCCAAGAAAGTATTTTATGGCTCTAATACCTTATTAGGGAGGGACACTATAATCCAACTAAGGGCCAACTGGAGAAAAACTGTTGGTGTCATAGCTGAATATTAACTCTTTCAGACATAGAAAGAAGAAAGGCAACATAACATATTTAGTTGTGTGCTTGGCACTGTACATACACATGTCTATCTCTACATGTCACATGTCACTTAAGCATCCCTTTAAGTTTAAATAAGAACATCTGGCACAACTGTTTTCCTAGGTCTGTGTAGTTAAAAGTTGCTTTATAAGCACATTGATTAGCTGTCGTCAGGCAAATCACTTTTAAAGTACACCTGAAGTAAGTGAGATATGGAGGCTGTCATATTTATTTCCTTTTAACCACTGAATAACAACGCACCGCATTAAAACATCCTGGTGTGCCCTGTTAACATCAACAGAACGTTTTAATGCATTGCTCTCTGCTGCTCTCACCGTGCACGGTGACTCAGAGATCCATGGTTGGTGAATGGGAACAGGTGTTCCCTGAGCCAGTCAAAGTGCCTGGAATGAATGAACATAACCCTGATCAGGGGCCTTGTCCATTCATAATAATAAAAGTAAAAGATAATTGTAAAAAAAAAAGATTTAACACCTCTTGTCTCGATAGACATATGTCATTTTTCTACAGACATAACTATGTAAATATGTAACTTGTCCTAGCTAGTCCTGAAATATGACGGGGATCACAGGTCAAATGGGAAAATGTAATAGGGAAACCATAATAATGGGGAGGCAGGCAGTGAAAACCATTAAAAAAATTGTTTAAAACAAATATACTGTTCAACAACACCTACGTTGAAGACCATGCCCTCTACAAAATAAAATTATTAATCAATTTCACTTTTTTCTTAGTACAAGACACTGCAGCAAAAACCTGTTTCCTTACCTAAGATCCTCCACAACGCATAACTGAGCGTACGTTGCGAAAACATTTTCCTCACAGTACAGAGAGGAGAGCTTGTTACTGATGGACAGGATCTGTACATGTCTTGCAAAATATCCTTTCCAGTTGGCCTTTTTTAACAAAACACTACCTAATATGTGTTGCTCTTTCTATTAGCAACATGCTACCAGGGTTATCCCAGTAGCCTAAATTTCACTACAGTGCCCTTTTAAGGCACTGGCCCAGAATGAGCATACTGATTAGATGTTTTTAATTCTGGTCTGACTCCACTGGCAGGTTCCACATTCCTCTGACCTCAGGAATAGAGATGTCGCGAACCTCCGATTTTCGGTTCGCAAACCCTGTTCGCGAACTTTCGCAGAAGGTTCGGTTCGAACTTTCGCGAACCACAATAGACTTCAATGGAGAGGCGAACTTAAAAATTTTGAAACATTTCTGCTGACTAGAAAAATGATAGAAACAATGTTTCAAGGGGTCTAATACCTGGAGGAAGACATGGTTCAGTGTAATACATATCACAAGTCCCAGGAAAAATTCTGGATTTAATACTAAGCAGTGTTTTAAGGTCAGAAAACTAATTGAATGTTCAATTGCAGGCCTACACTGATTTACAACATCAACATCAGGAAGCGTAATCCCTCTCTCCCTCCTCCCAGAGGGAGGAGGGTCTTGTTTTCCAGGGAATTGTAGTATTTCAAAAGCCAGCTTACATACCTTGGCTGGGAATTGAACCCAGGTCTGAGTGCATGGTAGGTAGCTCACTTCACCACTATACCACCACCAACACTACATGCTGAAGCCAGCCTGGCATGTACCATTATGATATATCCAAGAGAAAAATGAGCTTGCTTAGGGAATTGTAGTATGTCAAAAGCCAACTCACATTGGCCAGGAATCAAACCCAGGCCTACTACGTGGTAGGCTGCTATTCTGACCATTATACCACCAACACAACACACTACAATGCTACATGCTGAAGCCAGCCTAGCATGTACCATTGTGATATACCTCTCTCTCTAGGACTTGATGCCATTGAAGTGAATTTTCAGCTTAAAACCATCAACGGATACCGGCAGAATTTCACAGGCAATTTCGGAATTCCGCCAGATTGAAAAAGCAATTACGTTCCGACCAAATGGAATGGAATGACCAATTTCCACCCAAAATTGCAGAAAATACAATTCCGCGGAAAGCGGTGACCATCCTTACTAGAGAGAGAGGGAGAGAGATGAATCTACATGGCTATCTGGGGTTCTCTTCGGACAACTGTTGAACACAAAAGGCAAGGCCATGCCTGAGTGGGCTTGAACCACAAACCTTTTAGCTAACAGCCAAACACGCTAACCATTTGTGCCACAAAGACTGTGTACCACAAAGACTGTGCACGCAGTTGCAGTTGAATGATTTTATGGGGATGTATGTGTGTCTTTTGGAGGGAGGAAGTAAGTCTGCTCCAAGAAGTTTCAGCATGTAGTGTTGGTGGTATAATGGTCGGGATAGCAGCCTACAAAGCGGTAGGCCTGAGTTCTATTCCTGGCCAATGTGAGTTAGCTTTTGACATACTACAAATCCTTAAGCAATTTTCTCTTGGATATATCATAATGGTCCATGCTAGGCTGGCTGCAGCATGTAGTGTTGGTGCTGGTATAGTGGTGAAGTGAGCTACCTACCACGCACTCAGACCTGGGTTCAATTCCCAGCCAAGGTATGTAAGCTGGCTTTTGAAATACTACAATTCCCTGGAAGACAAGGTTCTATTTCTGGCCAATGTGAGTTAGCTTTTGACATACTACAAATCCTTAAGCAATTTTCTCTTGGATACATCATAATGGTACATGCTAGGCTGGCTTCAGCATGTAGTGTTGGTGGTGGTATAGTGGTGAAGTGAGCTACCTACCACGCACTCAGACCTGGGTTCAATTCCCAGCCAAGGTATGTAAGCTGGCTTTTGAAATACTACAATTCCCTGGAAGACAAGGTTCTATTCCTGTGCAATGTAAGACGTACCTGCCGGCCACAGAGGGTGCTTTATGTCATACGGGGAGTCCAGTGCGGTGAGAGGCCCATCACACCTCACAAACAAAGTCCAATCTGTAGTAGCAATCCACATAGGACTCAACCCTTCAAGGAATGATTTCCATCCAAATATTTATTTGTGCATAGCGGTCCTACCGCATATAGATACGCACAACGTTTCGGGCAAAGGCCCTTTCTCAAGTGCTCAGATAATCTGGTGAAACCATGTGGAATATAAAACAAACCTTAACACACCACACCCAAATCATTGGGGGGCGGGTACATACTTAAAGATACATTAACCCTTTTAGGGTCAGAGAACGGCAAAACATACATTCATAAGAAGCATCTGAGACTGAAATCTTCGTTTAAGCCATATAGTGACTGAGTGCCCAGCCTCTCCATCCACCAAGCCTCACGTCTAAGCAGGGCAGTCCTGCGGTCCTGACCTTCATGGAATTGCACTACCTCCAAAACCAACCATCTCAGCTGACTAACATTATGACCTAAATCCTTGAAATGTCTTGCTAAAGGGGGATCCCGATTTCTATCCTCCTCACCCCTTTTGTTTTTATTGGGGTTTTGTATGTTACTTCTATGTTCGTTTAGTCGAGACCTGATGTCCCTTTTGGTCTGACCTACATAGGCTAACCCACAGGGGCATTTTATACAATAAACCACCCCTTTAGTGTCGCAAGTGGCATAATCTCTTAGTTGTATTGGGGTTCCCTGCCGTGGATGTCTGACCTCTGCCCCCCTAATAATGCCATTACAATTTTGGTAATGTAAACAAGGGAAGGTGCCTACTTTTGGTGGTCCCAAAAACCTTTGTACGGGTCCACCCGTTCTCCCAATATCTGCACGGACCAAATGGTCCCTGATAGACTTACCCTTTCTATATACGAATCTTGGGGGGGTCCTACATATAGGAGACAGCTGGGCATCCACCTCAATCACCGGCCAAAACTTCAACATCGTGTCTCGTAAAACAGCAGACTCTCTGCAAAATGTAGTCACAAAATTAACTTCATTACTGTCTTCCTGCTTCTCCCTATTATATGTTCTCAATGCTTCTCGATCGAATCCTCCCACCTCTACTGCTATTTCCTCACATCTTTTTTCACTATAGCCCCTTTTAATAAAATCTTGCGTAAGGAGTCGTGCCTGTTTCATGTACAGCTCATCTGAGGATGTAATCCTCCGCACTCTGACATATTGGCTCTTAGGGAGCCCATTAACCAGTGGCTTGGGGTGACAACTAGTGGCCAATAAATAGCCATTTTTGTCAGTTTCTTTCCTGTAAAGATCAGTTTAAAAAAAAAACACCTTCTTCCTCACCTCCACATCAAGAAAGTGTAGAGTGTGGGCATTGTAGTCCATTTTAAATTTAATGGTCTCATGTTTCTCATTGACTGCACTAAAAAAATGGCACAACTCCTCCTCTGTACCTGACCACCCAAAAAATAGGTCATCAATGAACCTGCAGTAACCTCTAATGCCAGTGGGGGCCCCTGCACCAATAAAATATGTTCTCTCAAAATCAGACATCACTAAATTAGCCACGCTCGGTGCATAAGGGAGTGTACACAGTGGACGCACTGATGTGTTGGCTAATAGGAACGAAACTGTTATTAACATCTCCAGCAAGGTGCTTTCATCCATGGAGTATGCAGTGTTGAATAAGGGGTTAGGCTTTGTACCAACTTGTGGTATTAACATGTTTGATGTTAAAATTGATCTATTTAAGTATACAAGGAATATCAGGTGGAAGGTATGGCACAGTCTAAATAGGCCAACAAGGGTAGCAGGAAATCTGGACACTGGGTCACACATCAGTATTCAAGAGGTCCCCAATAAACTTAAACCACGAAGTAAAGTTGATCCACCGTTCACAAGTAGTTCATTAGAACTTTTTGAAAAACTTGTTCTGCGGGACACTAAGAGAATTGTGGAGAAAAGAAATAGGAACCAGTCTAATTTGACCCATGCAGAACACTTAGCATTAAGTAAATTGAAGAATGATAAGTCGTTGATTATAAAGAAGGCAGATAAGGGAGGTGCGATAGTAGTACAGAATCGCATAGACTATGTGATTGAGATCGAAAGGCAACTGAGTGATCAAAGAATGTATAGATGTTTACCTAATGACCCCACAGGACGCTTTAAGGCTGAGATTGATGAACTGTTGAATGATGCAGTAGATACAGGTATAATCAGCAAAGACCTGATGGGGGTCTTGCTAAAGGAGTCACCTAGGATCCCGGTATTTTACACCTTGCCGAAGGTGCATAAAGATCTGTTTCACCCTCCCGGAAGACCAATAGTGTCCGCGGTGGATTCTTTACTCGAGCCACTGGGAATATATGTTGATACGTGGTTGCAACCGACTTTAAAAGCTGACGAAGTGTGTCTTAAAGATACGACCCAATTTCTTAAGATGTTAGACCAGATTAATGCTAATGATGTTGATTTTCTAGTGAGCATGGATGTGGTAAATCTTTATAACAATATTGTTCATGGTGAAGCTCTTAAATCTGTGAAAGAACGTTTACAGGGTGATAGCAGGGTATCGAATGAGATGCTTGTTTTTGTGATGTCATTGCTGGAATTCTGCCTCTCCCATTCTTATTTTAGGTTTGGGGACAAGTTTTACCTGCAGACCCTCGGCGTGCCAATGGGGGCCCCTTATGCACCGAGCGTGGCTAATTTAGTGATGTCTGATTTTGAGAGAACATATTTTATTGGTGCAGGGGCCCCCACTGGCATTAGAGGTTACTGCAGGTTCATTGATGACCTATTTTTTGGGTGGTCAGGTACAGAGGAGGAGTTGTGCCGTTTTTTTAGTGCAGTCAATGAGAAACATGAGACCATTAAATTTAAAATGGACTACAATGCCCACACTCTACACTTTCTTGATGTGGAGGTGAGGAAGAAGGTGGGTTTTTTTGAAACTGATCTTTACAGGAAAGAAACTGACAAAAATGGCTATTTATTGGCCACTAGTTGTCTCCCCAAGCCACTGGTTAATGGGCTCCCTAAGAGCCAATATGTCAGAGTGCGGAGGATTACATCCTCAGATGAGCTGTACATGAAACAGTTTCACCAGATTATCTGAGCACTTGAGAAAGGGCCTTTGCCCGAAACGTTGTGCGTATCTATATGCTGTAGGACCGCTATGCACAAATAAATATTTTGATGGAAATCATTCCTTGAAGGGTTGAGTCCTATGTGGATTGCTACTACAGATAAGGTTCTATTCCTGGTCAATGTGAGTTAGCTTTTGACATACTACAAATCCTTAAGCAATTTTCTCTTGGATATATCATAATGGTACATGCTAGGCTGGCTTCAGCATGTAGTGTTGGTGGTGGTATAGTGGTGAAGTGAGCTACCTACCACGCACTCAGACCTGGGTTCAATTCCCAGCCAAGGTATGTAAGCTGGCTTTTGAAATACTACAATTCCCTGGAAGACAAAACCCTCCTCCCTCCGGGAAGAGGGAGTGAGAGAGGGAGGAGGGAGGAATAACAATCAGCTGGGAACAAACCTACAAGACCCTATCTAAACTCTCCCTAGCAGAGTCTGTCAGCAGCTGTCCCTTAACCACTTGAGGACCCACCCTTTACCCCCCTTAAGGACCAGCGCTGTTTGTTGTGATCTGTGCTGGGTGGGCTCTGCAGCCCCCAGCACAGATCAGGGTGCACGCAGAGCGATCAGATCGCCCCCCTTTTTTCCCCCCTATGGGGATGATGTGCAGGGGGGGTCTGATCGCTCCTGCCTGCAGGCATGTTGCGGGGGGGGGGGGCACCTCAAAGCCCCCCACCGCGGCGACATTCTCCCCCTCCCTCTCCTACCTTTCCCCCCCCGGTGATCCAGGCTGCACAGGACGCTATCCGTCCTGTGCAGCCAGTGACAGGACGTCCCCTGTCACATGGCGGCGATCCCCGGCCGCTGATTGGCTGGGGATCGCCGATCTGCCTTACGGCGCTGCTGCGCAGCAGCGCCGTACAATGTAAACAAAGCGGATTATTTCCGCTTGTGTTTACATTTAGCCTGCGAGCCGCCATCGGCGGCCCGCAGGCTATTCACGGAGCCCCCCGCCGTGAATTGACAGGAAGCAGCCGCTCGTGCGAGCGGCTGCTTCCTGATTAATCAGCCTGCAGCTGGCGACGCAGTACTGCGTCGCTGGTCCTGCAGCTGCCACTTTGCCGACGCACGGTATAAGCGTGCGGTCGGCAAGTGGTTAACTAATTACTATAGGCAGACGAGTGAGTAAAACGACAGGAGAACCTTTCCTTTTATAAGGGGGGTGGGGCTCCAGGAGTGAGTGCAGTCTGATTGGTGACAATGTGCCTGCTGACTGTGATGTAGAGGGTCAAAGTTCTGCTCAATAGGGCATTATGGGGCGAATCAAACTTCTGCAAACATTTGCCTTCACTGGCGAACGCGAACCACCTAAAGTTCGCCTGGAACCGTTTGCGGGTGAACCGTTAGGGCCATGTCTACTCAGGAACCCTTTAAAGTAGGCTTAGGCTAGGCTTCCACTTGAGCCAGATCATGAAAGGCCAGTGGGAAAGGGCAGCACAGTCTCTGCTCTGGTGGTCCAGTTGGAGTTCAGGACAGATACATTTCAACCATAGTCTACATAGGAAACACATCCACTTTTCAGCAAAAGTCACAGACAGTTCAGGAATGCAGTCTGCTTACACCAATGGATCCATTGCAGATTGACAAGTGTTCACAGATCCTATCTAAACTGTCAGTTTTCTGATGCGGTAAAACGGAGAAAAAAATGTCAATTTTTCGCTATAGTGGAAACACAGCCTTAACCTTTAAAGGACCACTATCATGAAAAATTGTAACATTTAAAATAAATGAAAACACAGAAATAAAAAGTACATTTCACCCAGAGGAAAAGGCGCTAATATTTACTCTCCTCCTATGCTGCCTTCACTTATGGTAGGTTGTAGAAATCTGATAGAACTGACAGGTTTTGGACTATCCGATCTTCTCATGGGGGATTCTCAAGTGACATCAACATAAGAGGAATAGTAATTTATAGTTTATTTTATTCTGGAAGAAACATGCTTCTTATTTGTATGTGTTTACATGTATTTTAAATTTTACAATTTTTAGCGATAGTGGTCCTTTAAGTCTTTATTTTTCTTTACCCTTTATCATGTCTCCACGCAGATATAACAGAAATATAAAATCTGTCAGTCTGCCATCAGCTTTGCTGCTGTCGCCCAGTAAATTAAAGTGTCATTCGATGGAATGGTTTCTAGATCCCCTTTTACATCACCACTACCTTAGGTCTATGGCACACACATGGGACATAGATTGCAGCATTGTAAGCGTAATTAGTATGGTTTAAGGCAGCTTTACACGCCAGTGACGTTGGCAGTGCAGCCTTGCTCCTGTTGTCTTCACTTCACAATGTCACTCCCAGCTGTTCTCATGCGTCAGCATAGCTTTTTCCCCTTAAACATCCAAGTCTGACTAAAATCTCTCTCGTGCACCCTTGGCAATTAATGCAGCGTTTTATCACCACCAGAACTGGATAGTAACACAGACGTTGATGTGATCCATCAGTTAGTGACAGGTGCAGATGTGCAATCATAGATGATCAGCACTAATGACTTAAGATAATAAATTGTGATTCTCGCCTTCCCACTGCAATTAGATTGCATCGCATAGCAAAGATAATCCATGAATAGAAATCCAGAAATGAAATTATTTCATGGATAATAAGAATATTCATTAGGCAATTAAGATGTTATTTTACGAAGCAGCATACTATGACAATGTAAGTATATATGTTAATTACTTCGCATATTAAGGCCTAAAATATTAAGGTCTAAAATTTTGAAATGATCATATACTGTAATTTATCCTATCTGTATTATAAAAATGTCCTCCCCTGAAATAAACTGATGAAAAAAAACAATTGTATCTGTCCTCCTTCTCCTAAAAATTACTTTTATTGATATCCCACAGTTTTATTTTATATTTGAATCTCGTTTTTTACGTTTTTACTGTTTCAGTATCTCTGCTCAATGACACCTTCATTGAAGTGTGCCAGAGCACAAATCTATGAATTATTGACACTTTTTACTTTCTTTCCTGCTCTCAGAAGCCATTTGCTGCCAGGAAAGTGTTTTATGCCTGATGTTTAACTCTTTCAGGCAGAGAAAGAAAAAAAAAGAACGCAGCATAGTTATTTGTGTGCTTGGCACTGTACATACACATGTCTATTTCATGATGTCACATGTCACCTCGGTTGGCCTTTAACCATTTATGCCGCCTGGACATGATCCTCACGTCCAGGCGGTTGCTCTCCTGCTGATGCATGCTTCGGCGCTCATTGATCTAAGTCCCCAGCAGAAAAAACGACTGTCTCTTATCAAAGACCGCAGTTATCCTGAAGAAAAAAGTTTCCGGTCCTCTTCTCACTTCCTGGAAGCGAGATGAACCGAAAAAAAATCTCAATGTGGCCATCTTGTGGCCAAATAATAAAACTATATCTACATACATTTTTTAATATAATAAACACACATTATTACATTTAAAAGTAACTGTTTATTTCCCAACCCCAATAATTACCCAAATAAAAAATTTTATGAGAAAAAAAAATTACAATAAAAAAAATAAAAATAAATAGTTATCTAAGGGTCTAAACTTTTTAAATATGCATGTGAAGTGGGTATATTACGAACATTTTTTTAAATTATAAGCTTGTAAACAGTGATGGACGCAAAAATAAAAAAATGCACCTTTATTTCCAAATAAAATATTGGCGCCATACATTGTGATAGGGACAAAATTTAAATGGTGTAATAACTGAGACAAATGGGCAAATAAAATCCATAAGTTTTAACTATGGTAACATGTATTATTTTAAAGCTATAATGGCCGAAAACTGAGAAATAATGATTTTTTTTTCCATATTTTTTAATATTCCTGTTAAAATGCATTTCGAAAAAAATAATTCTTAGCAAAATGTACCACCCGAAGAAAGCCTAATTGGTGGCGGAAAAAACAAGATATAGATCAATTCATTGTGATAATTAGTGATAAAGTTTTTAGTGAATGAATGGGAGGTGAAAATTGCTCTGTTGCATAAGGTGAAAAATCCCCAAGGGCTGAAATGGTTAAAGTTTGTCAAACAATTGTCAAAATTTCCCCTCCTCTCTTAAAGATTAGCCACATTAAAATAGCCTTTAGGGACAAACACGTTTTTCATGAACCTTTACGAAAGAGTTAATGGTCTGCTTTTCTCTTTGTTCTGAAGTTTGCCAGTTACCTACCACACTGTTTCTGCTGCCTTACAGATAATACATGCTTATGAATAGAGATGGCTCGAACCTCCGATCTTCGGTTCGCGAACCTCGAAAGCGAACCTTCACAAACAGTTTAGTTCGCACAAACTTTTGCGTACCGCAATGGACTTAAATGGGGAGGCAAACTTCGAAAATTAGAAACATTTATGCTGACCACAAAAGTGATGGAAAAGATGTTTCAAGGGATCTAACATCTGAGTTTTTGCATGGGGGAGTGGGATACACACCAAAAGTCCCGGGGAAAGATCTGGATTTGACGCAAAGCAGCATTTTAAGGACCGAAATCACATTGCATGCTAAATTGGAGACCTAAAGTGCTTTAAAACATCTTGCATGTGTATATATCAATCAGGGAGTGTAATTAGAGTACTGCTTTACACTGACAGACCAAACTCACTGTGTAACACACCGCAAACAGCTGTTTGTGTAGTGACGGCCGTGCTGGACTGGTGTACACCATGGCGAGAGTGCAAGCCATGACGGTTTTCAAGCCCATATGGTCGCCGGGCTGAGGTAGCTCAATGACAGAACAACAGTGACTGTCCAGCTGATCGAATTTGGTCTGTTCACAATGAAGCAACTGCCTTATTATCTTGGGTGTGCTAGCAGCGGCCATAAAAATTCAGGAATCCGCCTGGAGTCCTGGACCCTGTTGGTGGTGGCGGAGAAGGCAGTCAATCGGCCTGCAGGCAGAGATGCTGTGTGGGGAGCGACTTAGTCTTGGGGCAGGCAGACACACGGCGTGCAGGCAGAGATGCTGTGTGTGAGGACTGATTTGGTCTTCGGGCAGGCCTGACCGTGCTTTGCAGACCACGTGGTCAGATTGACCCTTAACCCAACGCTGTGTGCCAGAGATGAAACCACTTTCCTTTCAACATCACGGTACAGTTTGGGTATCACCTTTTTTGAGAAATAATTGCGGCCTGGTATCTTCCACTGCGGTGTGTGGCTTTGCTTTTGTGTGCTGCTTTTCCTCAGGTGGTCATCCCATTGCAGTTTGTGCTTTGTCATCATGTGCCTTCGTAAGGAAGTTGTCCCTACGCGGGTCTTGGTCTTTCCACGGCTCAATTTTTGGTGGCAGAGAGTACAGATGGCATTGCTCTGATCTGAGGCAGACACACAAAAAAATGTCCACACCGCTGAGCCCTGGGGTGTAGTGTTGGGCGAACACCTGGATGTTCGGGTTCGGGAAAGTTTGCCAACCATGGCCGCAATGTTAGGCATGTTCGGGCCGAACCCCGAACTCCCCGAACATCCCGCTTTTGGGGGCCCTATGGGGTCGCAGGCATAAGGGGGGAGCATGCCCCGATCGCGGGGGGGGGTCGGAAATTCCCCCCACCCCCTCCGCTAGCGCTCCCCCCTCTGCTCGCTTCCCCATACAAAAGTTTCAGGAAGTACCGGTCCGGTGGTAGTGGGTGGCTGGCAGTGGGCGGCACTGTGAAGTGAGTGACTGAGGAGGAGGAGTCCGGAGAGTGACGCGTTGAGGGAGGCCGGGCAGCGGGCGGTTCAGCAGTAGTACGGTACTACTCCTCAGTCACTCACTTCACAGTGCCGCCCACTGCCAGCCACCCACTACCACCGGACCGGTACTTCCTGAAACTTTTGTATGGGGAAGCGGGCAGAGGGGGGAGCGCTAGCGGAGGGGGTGGGGGGAATTTCCGACCCCCCCCCCCCCCGCGATCGGGGCATGCTCCCCCCTTATGCCTGCGATCCCATAGGGGGGCAGTATTCGGCCGAACAGGGCCCTGTTCGGCCCTGTTCGGCGGCCAATTAGTAGTTCGGGGCGAACCCGAACTTAAAAGGCCGAACACCATCAGGTGTTCGGCCGAACTCGAACATCACCCGAACAGGGTGATGTTCTGCAGAACCCGAACAGTGGCAAACACTGTTCGCCCAACACTACTGGGGTGATGGCACTTTGGTGGTGGTGGCCGACTTAGTGTTAAGTGGAGTGGCAGAATCACAGCAGGAGGAGGAAGATATGTCACGGTTCTGTGCGGAAGTTGAGGAAGATGAGGTGTTCTGTGTTAAATAGTCAACTACGTCCTGACAATCTTGGGGGTTGATGGCACGCGCCTTCTGAACACTGTACTTTAGTCCAGGGCCGCACGAAATCATGACAGCACGACCTTGAACAGACCTGCTTCTGCCTGTTTTGCCCATATTGGGGGGGATGAAGTGAAAGGTATGCACTGACTTGACTAATACAATGTGCAATCACACAGATGCAGTGAAAGGTATGCATGGAGTGGTATATGACATAGCGTGTGGTCACACGGGTACTGTGAACAATTATGCAATGACTGGTATTACAAATTTGCAGCTGTCAAACACACAGGTACCGTGAACAGGTGCAGTGACACTGTGTGTGCTCACGTAGGTAGGTGGGTGCACTGAACAACAGGTAGGTATGTGCAGTGATGGGTATTACAAATGTGCAGCTGTCACACACACACACACAGGTACCGTGAACAGGTAGGGTGACTGGTGGTATTAAATATCACACTGCATGTGCTCACGTAGGTAGGTGGGTGCACTGAACAACAGGTAGGTATATGCAGTGACGGGTATTACAAATGTGTACCTGTCACACACACACAGGTACCGTGAACAGGTACAGTGACTGGTGGTATTAAATATCACACTGCGTGCGCTCACATAGGTAGGTGGGTGCACTGAACAACAGGTAGGTATATGCAGTGATGGGTATTACAAATGTGCACCTGTCACACACACACACACACACACACAGGTACTGTGAACAGGTGCAGTGACACTGCGTGCGGTCACGTAGGTAGGTGGGTGGGTGCACTGAACAATAGGTAGGAATATGCAATGAATGGTATTACAAATGTGCAGCTGTCCGCTTCTGACCGCTTTTCAGTATCTGTAACATTGATGTGTAACTGAAAAGCGGACACAACTGTGTCAGTGGGCTCAGGCCTTAATGTGCTCAGTTCATGGTGGTGCTCTCAGTGAAAACAAATAGTAAGTAAATACACAAAACACAATAGCACACAAAGGTCAGGGAATACACCAAAGGTTTGTGATGATGACTGGTTTCTGATAAAGTTAATTCAATGTAATCATATGCTTGCTATTTCCATGGCCAAGAGAGGCCATAAATAAGAAAAGCCTCCACTACACACGATCGGCTAATCACTCACAAAGGGGTAGGGACCTAATATTATAAGGGTCAACTGCGCTTTTGGGACCTTTAGGGACCCTTATACACTTATACTTATACACTTGTGTCAAGTAGCATTAAATCGCATTGAAACTGACGCACTAACGCAATAAGACTTTTTTTTGCCATACTGATGTAATTTTTTTCTCTGTTTGCAGCCCACAATTATTACGTTGTGATGTAACAAAATGTTGCGTTGCACCCAGGGGCGGGCCTTGTATGACTCATATTCCATATAGAGGGAAACAAAAAGAACAATATCCTCTGGGGTGTGCCCCAACACCCACATAGACTTTATACCAGGACAAGGATATGTCTATCAAAAATATTGAAGAAACTTGAAGAATTTATATGCAAAAATACAAAAAGCCTTTATTGAAAACAACACTTGCGCAAAATATTCATAAAAGGTATCCTTCAGGAAACATTTTCCATAGCAAAAAATGGCGAACATACAGCAGTGATTAACATCAAGATTAGTGCAGTTGTAAATATTCAGGTGACGTCGACTTGTTTCGGGATAGACCCTTCTTCAGGCCTCCACATATAAAGACAAGTCTGTATAGTTAAAGAGAGTCTGAAGCAAGTTAAAAACTCGCTTCTTAGCTTATAATCAACATGGGCATGCTTGCCCCAGCTAAAGCGCCGCTATCTCGCGTCTTTACCCCCCAAATCCCCTCCGTGCTGTGCGGGGATCGCTTCCTGTTGAGGCAGGGCTAACGGCTATAGCCCTGCCTCTCAGCGCGTCTATCAGTGCTGATCGCTGCCTCTCCCCGCCTGTCACAAAATGCATCTGCTGGCATATTTCCTGAACTATTGATGAACTTCCTCCATTTCGCCAGCAGATGTCCTCCGTGTCCTCAGTGTTTGCAGCAGCCGGAAATATTCTCTGCCACCAGCAGAGGTCTCACTCGCAGAAACTGTTATTGCAGATTTAATGAGGGCAGGTCTGTGATCACCTGGACTTTGTCATCTGACTTTATTGCACACTATATAAGCTGCTTTAACAGACCACTCTGTGCTAGCTCATCAATGTAAGTTCCTGGTCTTGAGTCCTAGCCTTCCTGTCTTGCTCAGCCTTCTATCTGTTCTTACTGTGTTTTACCTGTTTGCTGTATTTTGACTAACCCTTTGCTTAAGCGATTGTATCTTGATTGTTCCTCTGGTTTGACCCTGCATGTATGACGTTCCGTTGCCTGCCGATTATATTCTGTTGCTCTGCCTATGTATATAGTGTATATTATTTTCATGTGTATATATTAGTCAGGTTCGGGGTTCAGTGTGCACACTATTGTTATGCTTGGGATACATTTGCATATTATCCTATATGCATATACAATCCATAGCATATACAATCCCTGATAATTTCTGCTACTGTGTTAGTTTCCAGTTGCACCATTGCTTATACTAATAGCCTGACGTTTGTATGATTCTCTGCATAAACTTAATGCTAATTGTTTATGCGTCCTGATTGTTTGATTTTATGCATGATCTTAATGCCTATTGTTTGTGTAAGCTGTTTAACAGTTTAGTTGCATAACTCTGTACATGAGCTTAATGTACAACATTTATGCTGTTTATCTCTTGAGACTGTTTACAATAAATCTTTATATTTATTCCTTTAATTCCAGTTTCAGTGTTTCTTGCATAGTGACAGAACAATCTTCCTTGCGATTCCCTTGCATTGCACACCAATGCATTAGAATCATGACACCGCCCCTCTCAGTCTTCCTTCACTGAGAGGGCCGGGGAGAGGCGGAGATCCGCCGCTGATAGACGCACATGGAGGCAGAGCTGCAGCCATTAGCCCTGCCTCCATAAGCAGCAAAATCTACGACCAAGTTGGTCATGGATTGTGCAGGGGGGGGGGGGTAAAGACCCCTCGTTCAGCCGCGGGATAGCGGCGTTTTAGCTGGGGCAAGCATGCCCATGTTGATTATAAGCTAAAAACCGAGTTTTTAACTTGCTTCAGACTCTCTTTAACACATGTTCTTAAAAGACATCTGGACAAAATGAAGCCAGGTATAACCACTCATCCAATTTTCAAACACAGGAACTGCACATGGCAGGAGCTGGAGGAGAGTGGCCTTTTGTATTTTTGCATATAAATTCTTCAAGTTTCTTCAATATTTTTGATATACATATCCTTGTCCTTGTATGGCTCTGAACCTGAATCTGAACCTTGTATGACGTGAACCAAGTGCATCAGGCTGCATCTTCCAAGGGGAGGCATCCTGCCCGGGTCTGATCTGAGGTCCCTGCCAGTGGTGCTCAGCAGAGCTCGAATATTCGAGTAGCTCGAATATTCGAGCTCTTTTTTAGCTATTCGAGCTCGGTATTCGAGCTCCGAATAGCTGGAGCTATTCGAATGGGCTATCCGAGTACACTCGAATAGCCCATTCACTATTCGAGCTATTCGAGCAACCCGGCGCTATTCGAGCTCGGTACCGAGCTCGAATAGCGTCATAGCCCAGATTGATGTCCTTAGAGCCAATCAGAGGGCTCCCAGGCCCTCTGACGGCAGCCAATCACAGAGGGGGACCCTGGCCAGCCCCTACCCTATAAATAGCGGCCGCCATGTTACGTTTCTCCGTGCTTGCCTGAGACTTGTACAGAGAGAGAGTTGCTCCTTTGTGCTTTGGCTTAGCAAGAGCTCTATTGTGGTCATTTACCTAGCGTTTTTGCTCACATACACCTCCTATACACACCTATATTGTTGTTAGTTATTTAGACATTGTATTTTAGTTAGTAGCTTGTGTGTTACATTAGAGACAGGCAGCTGCTGCAAGCTTACAGGTTTAGGCCTCAGGGGGGCCTTGCCTCTGTGGGCAGCTGTCCTCTGTTTATTTCTCTCATCTATACCAGTATTTCTGCTGTCCTTTACTAATAGTATTGTAGTTATACTGTACTAGGAGTAGGACACTCACTGACTGTCACTGTTTATAGGCTACTAGCTAGCTCCTGCGTGTGTGCACTCACTCACTGTCTGTGTGTACACACACTCTATTTCCTTCTGATTACTGATAGATTATTGTTAGTTAGTTGTACTTACTTACTACTTACTCTTACTGTACCCGTAGGGACACTCACTGTCACTGTTCATATAGGCTACTAGCTCCTGCGTGTGCGCACTGCACTCACTGTCTGAGTGTACACACACAACACACACTCTATTTCCTTCTGATCGCTGATTGATTATCGTAATTAGTTAGTTGTACTTACTGTTACTACTTACTCTTACTGTACTAGGAGTCTAGGACACTCAGTCACTTTCCATAGGCTACTAGCTCCTGCGTGCGTGCACTCACTGTCTGAGTGTACACACACAACACACACTCTATTTCCTTCTGATCGCTGATTGATTATCGTAATAAGTTAGTTCTACTTACTTACTGTTACTACTTACTCTTACTGTACTAGGAGTCTAGGACACTCAGTCACTGTGTTCATAGGCTACTAGCTCCTGCGTGCGTGCACTCACTGTCTGAGTGTACACACACAACACACACTCTATTTCCTTCTGATCGCTGATTGATTATCGTAATAAGTTAGTTCTACTTACTTACTGTTACTACTTACTCTTACTGTACTAGGAGTCTAGGACACTCAGTCACTGTGTTCATAGGCTACTAGCTCCTGCGTGCGTGCACTCACTGTCTGAGTGTACACACACAACACACACTCTATTTCCTTCTGATCGCTGATTGATTATTGTAATTAGTTAGTTCTACTTACTGTTACTAATTACTCTTGCTGTACTAGGAGTCTAGGACACTCAGTCACTGTTCATAGGCTACTAGCTCCTGCGTGCGTGCACTCACTGTCTGAGTGTACACACACAACACACACTCTATTTCCTTCTGATCGCTGATTGATTATCGTAATTAGTTAGTTGTACTTACTGTTACTACTTACTCTTACTGTACTAGGAGTCTAGGACACTCAGTCACTGTGTTCATAGGCTACTAGCTCCTGCGTGCGTGCACTCACTGTCTGAGTGTACACACACCCACACTCCATTTCCTTCTGATCGCTGATTGATTATTGTAATTAGTTAGTTCTACTTAGTGTTACTACTTACTCTTACTGTACTAGGAGTCTAGGACACTCAGTCACTGTCCATAGGCTACTAGCTCCTGCGTGCGTGCACTCACTGTCTGAGTGTACACACACCACCCACACTCTATTTCCTTCTGATCGCTGATTGATTATTGTAATTAGTTAGTTCTACTTACTGTTACTACTTACTCTTACTCAGGGCCGGGCCGAGGCATAGGCTGGAGAGGCTCCAGCCTCAGGGCGCAGTGTAGGAGGGGGCGCAGAATTCATTCAGCTGTCATTCCTAATTGTGTTTGAAGCAGAAAGAAATAAGAAAAGGGGATACATGGCAGTGACTGCAAGCCAGATAACTAGATATTAAGGTGTTGGGGAGGTTGTGGGCCCTGTGGCGCCTCTTAGTCTAATAGCAATCAGTGTTTGATGGCTCGGGTGGCAGGGATGGAGGGGCGCACTTTGGTGCCTCAGCCTTGGGTGCTGGAGGACCTTGTCCCGGGTCTGCTCTTACTGTACTAGGAGTCTAGGACACTCAGTCACTGTGTTCATAGGCTACTAGCTCCTGCGTGCGTGCACTCACTGTCTGAGTGTACACACACCCACACTCCATTTCCTTCTGATCGCTGATTGATTATTGTAATTAGTTAGTTCTACTTACTGTTACTACTTACTCTTACTGTACTAGGAGTCTAGGACACTCAGTCACTGTGTTCATAGGCTACTAGCTCCTGCGTGCGTGCACTCACTGTCTGAGTGTACACACACCCACACTCCATTTCCTTCTGATCGCTGATTGATTATTGTAATTAGTTAGTTCTACTTACTGTTACTACTTACTCTTACTGTACTAGGAGTCTAGGACACTCAGTCACTGTGTTCATAGGCTACTAGCTCCTGCGTGCGTGCACTCACTGTCTGAGTGTACACACACCCACACTCCATTTCCTTCTGATCGCTGATTGATTATCGTAATTAGTTAGTTGTACTTACTGTTACTACTTACTCTTACTGTACTAGGAGTCTAGGACACTCAGTCACTGTCCATAGGCTACTAGCTCCTGCGTGCGTGCACTCACTGTCTGAGTGTACACACACCACCCACACTCTATTTCCTTCTGATCGCTGATTGATTATCGTAATTAGTTAGTTGTACTTACTGTTACTACTTACTCTTACTGTACTAGGAGTCTAGGACACTCAGTCACTGTGTTCATAGGCTACTAGCTCCTGCGTGCGTGCACTCACTGTCTGAGTGTACACACACCCACACTCCATTTCCTTCTGATCGCTGATTGATTATTGTAATTAGTTAGTTCTACTTACTGTTACTACTTACTCTTACTGTACTAGGAGTCTAGGACACTCAGTCACTGTGTTCATAGGCTACTAGCTCCTGCGTGCGTGCACTCACTGTCTGAGTGTACACACACTAAATTTACTTGTGATTACTACTGATTATTGTAACTGCTAGTTGTACTTCCTGACTGTTACTACTTACTTACTGTACTAGGGGACACTCACTCAGTCACCTCACCAACCAACCAACTCACCTCATTAAAGTACCCCACTTTTCACCCGCCCTTTTAAAAAACTTTTGTCTATACGCCCAAAACATTGAAGATGTCTGGAAGTGGCAGCCAGCGCGGTTTGGGCAAGGGCAAGGGCAGCAAGGGAATCAGGAGGAGAGGGAGCAGCATTGTGGCAAGCCGCGGCCGCGGGCGCGCCACCATGCACAGTTCCGCAGCAGCAGCAGCGTCAGTGGCTAACATTCCTCCCATAGCCACTGGCCGTGGACGCCTTGGGCGCCGCCCAGCAGGAGCATCTGCAACTCACGCTGCAGAGACACAGCAGCAGCAGCGTGTAGCACCTGCTCCCATTTTCCTCCAGCCGGGTCGGAAACGTCCCATTGAGGAAAAGGATGCAGACACTGTGGTGCAACTCATGACGGAGGATGAGCAGCCCGCCATCAGCTCTGCATCCGAGGCCTCCACCCTCACCACCACCACCACCACCACCCCTGTTCGCAGCAGCCGCCCAGCAGGGCCTGGGGAGGAGGCCAGTTCACCGTCAGTTGGCGACCTGTCATTCAGCAGTCTTTTGACCCCAGGCATCATGAGTCAATTGTCTGCTGTTGTTGGCGATTTTGAGGAGGAGATGCTGATGGGCACTTTGGGGGATGAGGGATTGGACAGCAAGACTGTGGCGACAGTCAAGCAGCCCATCCATGCATCAGGAGAGGAGTTTGGGGGGTCCTCATCCCAGCAGGACATGTTTCAGGAGGGGGAGGATGATGATGACCCGGTGACAGACAGAGACTGGGTGCCACCACCTCCAGGGGATGTCGTCCTCAGCAGCTCTGAGGAGGAGGAGGAGGATGCTCTTGTGGGCCTTGCAAGGAGGCGCATCATTGCAAGCATTGGCAGCAGCAGTAGGCAGGTCCCACAGCCTGCTGGTGTCTCAGGCTCAGCAGCAGCAGCAGCAGCATCTGCCAGTACCACCACCAGCCGCACCCAAGCCCCCCAAGCCCCCCCCCAACCACCACAGGGAGACAGGCAGCAGCGCTTCCATGCCGTAGGGGGATGTTTAAGTCACCAATCTGGCGATATTTCACCATGCCCACTGTGTACAGCAAGTACGCCACTTGCAACCACTGTCAGCGGAAGTTGAGCAGAGGTGCAGACCCCTTAAAGTTCTGCACCAGCTCGCTCATCAACCACCTTGCGGCTAAACATTTCCACCAGTATGAGGAGTTCCAGAGGCTGAAGGCATCTGGTGCTGGCAGTGGCACCACACCCATCACTGCACAGCCTTCAGCAGCAGCAGCAGCAACAGCAGCCACCCGCCCTCCTGCTCCTCCAGCAGCACCAGCAGGAGTGCGGAAACGCACTGCTCCTCCCCCCTCTGCAACTCCTGCCGCCGACACTGAGGCCTGTTCTGGCAGCCAGTCCTCAGTGGCCTCCTCTGCTGTGTCTGCTGATTCCCGTGTCAGCAAAAGGCCACGCCAGAGCCTTTTGAGCGAGTCCTTCCAGGAGGTGGTTAGGGCTCTGCCTCCCAGCAGCCGTCGCGTGCGGCAGCTGAACGGCTTGCTGGCACGGGCCATGTGCTCCCAACTCCTGCCGTACACGCTCGTGCAGGAGGGGAGCGACATTCGTGCGCTGCTTGCTTGCGCAGCCCCAGACTGGCAGCTCCCCAGCAGACACTTCTTTGCCCGCAAGGCCATTCCTGCACTGCACCGCTTTGTGATGGCCAATGTGGAGCGAGGGCTGGAGCACGCGGTTGGTGAAAGGGTCCACGTCACCATGGACTCCTGGAGCAGCCGCTTCGGGACAGGCCGCTACCTGTCCTTCACTGTCCACTGGGTCAGCTTGGTGGAAGGGGGTGAGGATGGGAGAGCAGCAGCGGGCACAGCAGCAGCAGCAACACAGTGGGTGGTGCCACCCCGCAGGGTCAGGGGAACTGCAGCAGGTTCCTCCGATCCTCTGCCATCCTCCGGCACACCTGGCCAAACCCCCCGCCTCAGCAGCAGCGTGAAGGCCCGCCACTGCCAAGCGCTGCTGCACTTGGTCAGCCTTGGGAAGACCAAGCTGACGGCAACCCATGTGTTGGCCAAACTCCAGGAGCAGGAGAGGATTTGGCTGACCCCCAGAGGCCTCAGAGTCGGAGAGGTGGTGGCCGACAATGGGGCCAATCTGGTTGCCGCAATAGACAGGGGAAACCTGACCCACATCCCCTGTCTTGCCCACGTGCTGAACCTGGTGGTGCAGAAGTTCCTGCGCACCTACCAGGGGATGGGCGAACTGCTGGAAACGGCAAGGAATGTTGTGCGTCACTTCCGGCGCTCGGCTGCAGCCTGTGCGAGCCTGGAAGACATGCTAAAGGAGCTGGATCTGCCACGCCATTGGCTGATCCTTGACGTTCCGACTCGCTGGAACTCCACCCTGGCTATGTTGGAGCGTCTGGTTGAACAGAAGCACGCTGTCAACCAGTACCTTGCCCTGGCCACTGTTTCCGCCGCTCAGAGAAGGGACAAGACCAGCAACATCCCGTCCATCGTCCCCGATGATGACTGGAGGCACATGCAGCAGGTGTGCTTTGTGCTGGCTCCCTTCCTGCAGGCCACAAACATGGTGAGCAGGGACCATGCTATGGTCTGCGAGTGGGTGCCCCTGGTTTCTCTGCTGAACAGGGCCCTCGATGCTTTGCTGGAACAGGGAGCGGCAGCCTTGGACCAGCAGGAGCGGCAACCAGCTGCGCAGTCCACCTCTGAGGGGGAGGAGGAGGAGGACTTGGTGGAGGTCCCTGACCTGGCTGCTGATGAGGGGGATCAGCACAGCGCAGCTGAGTTGGTGCGGGGGTGGAGAGAGGATGAGGCGGCAGAGGAGGAGGATGAGGACAGCACTGACGTCGATGTGCCAGCAGACGTGGCCCTCCTCTTCCCAATGGCAGCGCACATGCTGACGTGCCTGCGCAGGGACCCCAGGGTGATCCAGATGAAGCAGAGGGAGGACATCTGGATCAGCATGATGTTGGACCCACGCCTCAAGGGGAAGTTGAGCCAGTTCCTGCCGCCTGCAGGAGGAGACCCAGCGCAACAAATAAGGAGCTTGCAGCAGGCCCTTGTTGAGCACTTGGAGGAAGCCTTCCCCCAGCCTTCCACCCCCACTGTCCAGCAGCCAGCACAGAGGCAGCAGCAGGTGCCTGCATCCAGCAGCAGCAAGCGCCCCACAGACCTGCTGTCTCTCAGCCACGAGCTCTACAGGACTGTAGAGGCTCCGGCAGCAGTGACTAGAGAGGAGATGCATGCAGCAGCATCCTCCTCCGGTCACAGCCAGCGCCTGACCCGCATGGTGGCTGACTACATGGGGTCGTACAGCGGGCTTGACAGCGATGCCCCTGTTGATCCCATGGAGTATTGGGTCAAGCGCATGGAGATCTGGAGCGAGCTGGCGCAGTACGCCCTGGAAGTGCTGTCCTGCCCCCCTTCCAGCGTGCTGTCCGAGCGCTGCTTCAGTGCAGCTGGTGGCGTGGTCACCGAGAAACGCTCACGTCTGTCTCACAAGTCTGTGGACAGACTGACGTTTCTCAAGATGAACCAGGCGTGGGTGGAAGGCGAGTTCCTGGCCCCTGTTGTCGGCGAGAGGGGGACATGAACTGGCTGCCGGAACCATCGTTAATGTGCCTTACCACCCTTTACCACCTCCTGGCTCCTGCTCACTAAGCCAGCCTGGTTCACTTTGACTATTACGTCGCCTGCAGCCACACATTTTACACCTACAGTGGGCTGCTGTGTACTGCCCTTCTGCTGTCTGTCTGTGTTTCCCACTGCCAGGGTACACAGAATTACCTTCTTCTGCTGCCACTCTGCCACCAGCTATTACGTCAAACAATAGCTATATTGGTTGTAAAACCAAAAACCAAAAAAAAAAAAAAAAAAAAAAAAGGTTTAATTTTTCTGAGGTGCACGGGTTGAAAACTGTGTTGTCCCAGTTGTGTATTGGACACAATGTGGGCTGCACGACCGCTGTCTGGGACCTCCTGTTGTGTTTATTTACAGCCCTGGTATCACCGCTAGGTACCAGGGCTATTATGTCACGCTGCCTACCTGCTGCCACACTCACACTGCTCCTCCATACCTCCTCCTGCTGCTGCTGCTGCTGCTGTCTGTCTGTGTTTCCCACTGCCAGGGTACACAGATGATTTACCTTCTGCTGCCACTCTGCCACCAGCTATTACGTCAAACAATAGCTGCTCGCCTACTCCTCCATTCCTCCTCCTGCTGCTGCTGTCTGTCTGTGTTTCCCACTGCCAGGGTACACAGAATTACCTTCTTCTGCTGCCACTCTGCCACCAGCTATTACGTCAAACAATAGCTATATTGGTTGCAAAACCAAAACCAAACAAACCATTAAAAAAAAAAAAAGGTTTAATTTTTCTGAGGTGCCCGGGTTGAAAACTGTGTTGTCCCAGTTGTGTATTGGACACAATGTGGGCTGCACGACCGCTGTCTGGGACCTCCTGTTGTGTTTATTTACAGCCCTGGTATCACCGCTAGGTACCAGGGCTATTATGTCACGCTGCCTACCTGCTGCCACACTCACACTACTCCATACCTCCTCCTGCTGCTGCTGCTGCTGTCTGTCTGTGTTTCCCACTGCCAGGGTACACTACACAGATGATTTACCTTCTGCTGCCACTCTGCCACCAGCTATTACGTCAAACAATAGCTGCTCACATTACTCCTCCATTCCTCCTGCTGCTGTTGCTGTCTGTCTGTGTTTCCCACTGCCAGGGTACACAGAATTACCTTCTGCTGCCACTCTGCCACCAGCTATTACGTCAAACAATAGCTATATTGGTTGCAAAACCAAAACCAAACAAACCATTAAAAAAAAAAAAAGGTTTAATTTTTCTGAGGTGCCCGGGTTGAAAACTGTGTTGTCCCAGTTGTGTATTGGACACAATGTGGGCTGCACGACCGCTGTCTGGGACCTCCTGTTGTGTTTATTTACAGCCCTGGTATCACCGCTAGGTACCAGGGCTATTATGTCACGCTGCCTACCTGCTGCCACACTCACACTACTCCTCCATACCTCCTCCTGCTGCTGCTGCTGCTGTCTGTCTGTGTTTCCCACTGCCAGGGTACACTACACAGATGATTTACCTTCTGCTGCCACTCTGCCACCAGCTATTACGTCAAACAATAGCTGCTCACATTACTCCTCCATTCCTCCTGCTGCTGTTGCTGTCTGTCTGTGTTTCCCACTGCCAGGGACCGGGTACACAGAATTACCTTCTGCTGCCACTCTGCCACCAGCTATTACGTCAAACTATAGCTATATTGGTTGCAAAACCAAAACCAAACAAACCATTAAAAAAAAAAAAAAGGTTTAATTTTTCTGAGGTGCCCGGGTTGAAAACTGTGTTGTCCCAGTTGTGTATTGGACACAATGTGGGCTGCACGACCGCTGTCTGGGACCTCCTGTTGTGTTTATTTACAGCCCTGGTATCACCGCTAGGTACCAGGGCTATTATGTCACGGCGAGCTGCCTGCATCATTGACTGCCTGCTGCCACACACTCATCCTCCTCCTCCTGCTGCTGAATTTACCTCCTGCTGTCTTTGTGTTTCCACTGCCAGGGAGCACATACAATGGCGCTTCCAACATGCGTGCGCCCACCAGCTATTTGTTACGCTCAAAAATAGCTGCATTTCTTTAAAAAAAAATTGAAAAGAGAAATACGTGAAGAAGAAGAAGACGATATTGAAAAAGAAGGAGAAGATGAAGATGAAGAAGAAGATGAAGATGAAGATGAAGAAGAAGATGAAGAAGAAGATGAAGAAGATGATGAAGAAGAAGATGAAAAAGAAGAAGAAGATGAAGAAGATGAAGAAGATGAAGAAGAAGAAGATGAAGAAGAAGAAGATGAAGAAGAAGAAGAAGAAGATGAAGAAGATGATGAAGAAGATGAAGAAGATGATGAAGAAGATGAAGAAGAAGAAGAAGAAGATGAAGAAGAAGAAGAAGAAGATGAAGAAGAAGATGAAGAAGAAGAAGAAGATGAAGAAGAAGAAGATGAAGAAGATGAAGATGAAGAAGAAGAAGAAGATGAAGAAGATGAAGATGAAGAAGAAGATGATGAAGAAGAAGAAGAAGATGATGAAGAAGAAGAAGAAGAAGATGATGAAGAAGAAGAAGAAGATGATGAAGAAGAAGAAGAAGAAGAAGAAGACAATATAGAAGAAGAAGAAGAAGATATAGAAGAAGAAGATCTAGAAGAAGAAGAAGAAAGATAAAGAAGAAGAAGAACAAGTATATACAGTAACACTACTGAACAAAATTAAGGACACAACTTCTCTTTCCACATTTTTTTTTAAAGGAACATCCCCACATAATCACTTGCTGTTGTTACTTGGAAAAAAAGATGTTTCTTGCATCATTCACCCTCAAAACAAGTGTTGGAAGCTATTTAAGGCCAATTCGAATAGTCAGCTCGAATAGTGAGCTCGAATACCGACTCGAATAGTGAGCTCGAAGTCCGAGGTCGAATCGAATAGTAAAAATTATTCGACTCGAATATTCGACTGACCTCGAATAATTTACTATTCGAATTCGACCTAACTCGAATTTTGAAAAGGGGTATTTGAGCATCACTAGTCCCTGCTGCATGCCGTGCTGGGCATGCAGCAAGGGGGATCCTGGGACTGTGGTGGAGGAGGGGGCTGCCTGACTCGAGAAGGCAAATAAGCGGCAGCAAGGGGTATGAACACAGGATAGTGTGGGGGACATATAGTGACCAAAAAATAAAATTACACGTACATCTGTTAAAAAAAATAAAAAATTACCCCGTTTGATTTTACCACCTTATTTCTCCCTCTGCTACAGTAACCAAAATAGAACACGTTAAATAAAAGTAGTATAATGGAACTCAAAAGGGAAAAAATACATCTTTAGTTCCATATAAAATATTGTCACCATACATTGTACTAGGAACATAATTTAAATGTTGTAATAACTGGGACAAATGACAAAATAAAATGTGTGGGTTTTATGTATCGTAGCACATTTTATTTTAAAACTATAATGGCTGAAAACTGAGAAATAATGATTTTGCTTTCTTTTTCTTACTGCTTTAACCACTTTACCCCCGCCCGTATGAATTTCTCCGTCCCTTTTTCCCTCCTTTAACCCCCAGGGACGGAGAAATCCGTACTTTCCGCACTACCGGCGCTGCCCGCGCTCCCGCTCGTAAACACACCGCCCGCCGCTAGTAAACACGCCGCCGCTCGCTCGCCCGGAGATCAATGAACAGGAAAATCCATTCCCGTTCGTTGATCTAAGCCCCAAAATGATTTGCTGCTCTCCGATGGGCAGCACGATCATTGTGAGAAAAAACAAACACTCACAGCCTCCTTGTACTTCCTGCGACCGTCCGGAAGGTCGCAATACACAAAAAGTTACTGTTGCCATCTTGTGGCCAAATAGTAAAACTACACCCTAAGCATTTTTTACATTGAAATAAATTAGTGTTACACAAAAAATTAACTCATTACCTCCCACACTCCCCATTTTTTTTTTTTTGTAATTTAAAAAAAATTCAAAAATGTACAATTAAAAAAAATACATAAATAGTTACCTTAGGGACTGAACTTTTTAAATATTTATGTCAAGAGGGTATAACAGTGGTTCCCAATCTTTTTGGAGTCGTGACACATCAAACCAAACGTTCAGATCTCCGTGACACGTAGACTAAATGCATGTAATGAGAGACAGCGTTTCCCCACTAAATGCACATAAGAGACAGCGTTTCACCAGTAAATGCAGGTAATGACAGACAGCCTTTCACCAGTAAATGCACGTAATGAGAGACAGTGTTTCCCCAGTAAATGCACATAATAAGAGACAGCTTTTCACCAGTAAATGCACATAATAAGAGACAGCTTTTCACCAGTAAATGCACATAATAAGAGACAGCTTTTCACCAGTAAATGCACATAATGACAAAAAGCCAGTTGTCCCCAGTATATGTAGCCAGGGATATATGTGCCCAGTATATGTAGCCAGGGGTATATGTGCCCAGTATATGTAGCCAGGGGTATATGTGCCCAGTATATGTAGGCAGGTGTATATGTGCCCAGTATATGTAGCCAGAGGTATATATGCCCAGTATATGTAGCCAGGGGTATATGTCCCCAGTATATGTAGCCTAAAGGTATATGTGCCCAGTATATGTAGCCAGAGGTATATGTGCCCAGTATATGTAGCCACGGATATATGTGCCCAGTATATGTAGCCAGGGGTATATGTCCCCAGTATATGTAGCCAGGGTGTATATGTCCCCAGTATATGTAGGCAGGGGTATATGTCCCCAGTATATGTAGGCAGGGGTATATGTCCCCAGTATATGTAGGCAGGGGTATATGTCCCCAGTATATGTAGGCAGGTGAATATGTCCCCGGTATATGTAGCCAGGGGGTATATGTCCCCAGTATATGTAGTCAGGGGTATATGTCCCCAGTATATGTAGTCAGGGGTATATGTCCCCACTATATGTAGGCAGGTGTATATGTCCCCGGTATATGTAGTCAGGGGGTATATGTCCCCAGTATATGTAGGCAGGGGTATATGTCCCCAGTATATGTAGGCAGGTGTATATGTCCCCGGTATATGTAGCCAGGAGGTATATGTTCCCAGTATATGTAGTCAGGAGTATATGTCCCCAGTATATGTAGTCAGGGGTATATGTCCCCAGTATATGTAGGCAGGTGTATATGTCCCCGGTATATGTAGTCAGGGGTATATGTCCCCGGTATATGTAGCCAGAGGTATATGTGCCCAGTATATTGTAGCCAGGGCCCCCCCCCCCCCAGGAGGAGAGAGCGAGGGAAGGAGAGCGGCACCTCAGGGTGCTCTCCCTCCCTCGCTCTCTCCTCCGGAATGAAGTGCGGTGGCTGGCAGAGGGGCGGAACTTACCTTCCGTGTCCTCCGTCTGGTCTCGTCGCCGGCGCGGGATGATTTGCCACTACTCTGGCCTGATCCAGACCAGAGCAGCGGCTGCGACACCAGAACTTCCGGCCGGCGCATGGAGCGACACGGAAGGTAAGTCCCGCCCGCTGCCAAACGCCGCCGCACACACAGATTGGAGGGGAGAGCGAGGAAGGCAAAGCACCCTAAGGTGAGAGAAGGGGGGGAGATGGCCCCCTTCTCCGCCGCTGCCCACAGCTTTACCTCCGCTGCGCTGCTCCCCTCAGAGAGCCGCGACACATACCCGAAGCTGCCGCGACACATGTATGTGTCGCGGCACATGGGTTGTGAACCACTGGGGTATAACACTGTTACTTTATAAACTATGGGCTTGTAATTAGGGATGGACGCAAAACTGAAAAAAATGCACCTTTATTTCCAAATAAAATATTGGCGCCAAACATTGTGATAGGGACATAATTTAAACGGTTTTATAACCGGGACAAAAAGGCAAATAAATTTCATGGGTTTTAATCACAGTAGCATGCATTATTTAAAAACTATAATGGCTGAAAACTGAAAAATAATTAATTTTTTTCCCACATTTTTCCTATTTTCCCATTAAAACACATTTAGAATAAAATAATTCTTGGCATAATGTCCCACCTAAAGAAAGCCTAATTGGTGGCGGAAAAAACAAGATATAGTTCATTTCATTGTGATAAGTAATGATAAAGTTATAGACGAATGAATGGAAGGAGCGCTGAAAGGTGAAAATTGCTCTGGTGCTCAGGGGGTAAAATCCCTCAGTGGTGAAGTGGTTAAATCCCTTTAAAATGCATATAAAATAAAATTATTCTTAGCAAAAAGTACCACCAAAAGAAAGCCTACCAGTAATTTGTGGCAGAAAAAAAACAATGTATAGAGCATTTTAGTGTGATAAATAGTGATAAAGTTATTTGTGAATGAATGGGAGGAGCATGATGTGTGATAATTGCTTTGGTTTTTAAAGGGAACCAGAGAGGAACGTAAAAAAAAAGAAAAAGCTTTTATACATACCTGGGGCTTCTTCCAGCCCCATAAGCCTGGATCTCTCCCACGCCGCCATCCTCCGCTTCCTGGATCGGCGGTACCGGGTCCCGTCACTTCCGGCGGACGCGGCCAATTGTCCGCATCACAGGGGCTCCCTCCATACCCGTACGCATGCGGCTGCGCAGTAAGCAGCCTCACGCGTATGTATATGGAGGGAGCCCCGTGTGATGCGGACAATTGGCCGCGTCGGCCGGCCGACTGGCCGATCCAGGCAGCAAAGGACGGCGGCGTGGGAGCGATCCGTGCGTATGGGGCTGGAGGAAGCCCCAGGTATGTATAGAATCTTTTTCCTGGGTCCTCTGGTTCCCTTTAAAGGGAAACAACCTGTGGTGTGGAAGTGGTTAAACAATCTATTATAGCTAATAAGAATGAGGGATCTGGTTGTCAGGTAACAGCTCACTGACATAAACGAAGACACAAAACTTCACCAACCCTTATTAAATTACATCACTCATTTAAACTAGAAACTACAGCCCAAAACACTGGATACTGGATGTGCTGTAATGATAAATGGAGAATGTTTGCTCTTAGATGAACGTTATAACAAGCTTGCCTTCATTTTAGAAGCCATAAAGCTTTTATTCCAGCGCAAGAAAGAATTGTGACATATTGTTTATTTTAGTAATATTGGATAACATTAAAGGAGATAAAGCCTAGTAGTGCCTGTTGATTAGATACCTTGTACCCAAATCCCACTACAAATAAACTGCACAGCTATGTTATGAAGATGGAATTCAGAAAATGCATTAACTTCCTTTGTAATTTGTATAATGATAGATTCTGCCTGCTGGTATGAGCTGGTGGTTAATTAGATTTTGCGCACAAAGTACATTATAAAATCAGCCACCATCTCACTGTAAAATAAAGAAAATGAAAAGACTTTGATTTGACTACTTCCTACTATCGCTATATTCAGACTTTGTCATGACAAACGCATTTTTATGGACCTTTACTGTTATTCATTTGCCCATTTTCCAGACAATAGACAATTCCTCCAGCCCACCGTAGGCCACAAGGTCCCCGGCGTCCTCCTGGCTCTTTTCTGTCAGCTCTGTCATTGTACGAAGTCGTCAGGACTGCTTCCCGCTTGGCCAATACTCGTCATCACGCCTGCTAGCTATGTATCATTCCAGCGCATTCTTCGCTCACGATGTTCATTGCACGATGTTACCGCTGCACACCCAATTGAGCATGCTGGCCCGAGATTTATCAGCATGTCCGATCAATACATTCAACCAATTTCAGGCCCATAATTGATCGATTTTCATCCAATTAGATTATAATAATTGAATAGCATAGGCAGTCGGCTACCAAGTCACTTAGGGCTTGTTTCCACTATCGTGAATCCGCATGCGTCCAACGCATGCGGATTCGCACATGTAATGCAAGTGAATGGGCCTGTTTCCACTGTAGCGTTGTTGAGGTGCGTTTTTTTTCAGCGGTGAAAAAACGCACAAAAGAGCCACAGAATTCGCCTGCGAGTGGAATGCATGCGAACCGCCGCTAATGTATTTAATGCTGTTTTGGTATGAAATCAATGGAAAAGCACACCGGCATTGCCATGGTTAAATTCGCATACATCGTCATCCATGCGAATTTTGATGCGAATTCGCACAAAAATTCGCATGCACACGCATGCGAAATTCACATCCGCATGCGAATTTTGCCGCAGCGATTTCGCAACGCAGTAGTGGAAACGAGCCCTTAATGTATGGCCACCTTAAATCTAGGCGACAGTTCTTTTCAGTCTGCCAGTATTGCTTCATATAAAGTCCCAGACATTATACTTTTTTGTTCTTTCCTTAATAAAGAGAAGTATTTTGAACTACTAAATGAGTTGAATCAATGAACATTCTTTTACTTGAAAACTTTCTTCATGAGTAGTATTTGATGAGAGATTGCATTTTGTATTATAAATAGCAGCTGATAAAGAAAAAAAAATCACCAGACATTTTATCTTCTGCTTCTCTATTAGCTCAAAGTGCCTTACATTTGCAAGATGAAACAATGCTACAAAAAGACATCAGAAGGCAACAATTTGAATGGTACAGATGATTTTTCTTCTATTCTGTTAAACAGGCGAAGAAAAGCAGTCAGGTTTGCTTTAAAGCTGGCTAAATATAAAGTTTGATACTTACCTAAGGAGAGGATCTTCCGGAGGCAGAGCTGGATTTTCCATAAGGCACTGTAGGCACTAGTGTTGGGCGAACAGTGTTCGCCACTGTTCTGGTTCGCCCGGATTTTGGCCTGTTCGGGTTCGGTTCGGCACCCACCGAACACCTCATGGTGTTCGGGAGGGTGCTCGGCCACGCTGCCCGAACCCAAACAGGCCTTCTTTGTTCGGCCGAACACAGCCATGTCCGGCCGAACAAAGCCCCCTATAGGGTCCCAGCATAAATGGAGAGCATGCCCTGAGCGCGGGGGGGGGGGGGTCGGAAATGCCCCCCAACCCTCCCCGCTAAGCTCTCCCTTCTGCTGGACCCCATAAATTGAAATAGAAGCCCCCCAAAGTACCTGGCAGGAGGAGGGCAGGAAGCGGGCAGCCAGAGATCGTAGGCGCTAGTATCATCCGGTACCTCCGCCCTCTCTCTAAAGCACTTCCTGTTTACATTTGTAAGTCGCGTCAAGATAGAGCAGAAGTACCGCGATGACGCGTACGAGGGTACGTGTCATCATGTAAATGACGCGTACCCTCGTACGCGTCATCGCGGTACTTCTGCTCTCTCTTGATGCGACTTACAAATGTAAACAGGAAGTGCGTCAGAGAGAGGGCGGAAGTACCAGATGGTACTAGCGCCTACGATCTCTGGCTGCCCGCTTCCTGCCCTCCTCCTACCAGGTACTTTGGGGGGCTTCTATTTCAATTTATAGGGACCAGCAGAAGGGAGAGCTTAGCGGGGAGGGGTGGGGGGCATTTCCGATTCCCCCCCCCCCCCCCCCCGCGCTCAGGGCATGCTCTCCATTTATGCTGGGACCCTATAGGGGGCCCCAAAGGGAGATATTCGGGGGGCCCATTAACTTGCATTGGGTTCGGGTTCGGTCCAAACATGTCGAATATCGGGGGCATGTTTGGCCGAACCACCCCGAACCCGAACTTCTGGATGTTCGCCCAACACTAGTAGGCACATGCCTAAAGGTGTCTGATGATGGAGAGGCGGCTCACTCCCCTCCCCTAGTGCCTCCCTCCCACCTTACCTATGCAGAGTCCTGAGCTGAGGATAAATGAGAGGTTACTCACTCAGCTCTTGGCATTCCATTAACCAGATCTCCCTTCAGTCAGGGGCACCTTTAGCTACTTAATACTGAGGGTACTTCTGGCTACGTAAAGGGACACTTGTAGCTACCTATGATGGGCAAGGGAAGTAAGGGATAAGTGACAACTGGGACAGCCAGCACACTTGTGGTGCAGTTTGGGGTTGGAGGGTGAAGATTAAGGTGCCAGGACATTTGTGCCTATAGGCTCCTGTGATGTAAAGTCGGGCCTGTCCGGAGGCTTCCCACTTCCTCCTCAAGACCACCACAACTGCCTGGAACCCTCTGCTCTGACAGTTCGCTGCCACAGCCATGCCTGTGCAGTAATACGAAGCTGCTCGTGGACTTACTACGCAGGTGCGGCCATACTCGTGCAGGTGCTACAGTATCCTCCGGGATCCAGAGCTGACAGCCCCCCAAACACCACATGTGGCAATATTTGCAATCTGCCCCCCTGCGCAGCTGCTGTATCAGCTTTCCAATCAGCTTAGGCGGACATAGCTGAGCACAATCGGGTCTGCTGTACTGTGCCAGCACAGAAGACTCACGCCTGCGCAGTAGAGCGGACCCAATCGGGTTCGGGTATTTCCGCCTGAGCAGATCGGAAAGCTGATACTGTGGCTGCACAGGAGGGCAGATTGTTAATAATGCCATGCACTACTGCGTCTGCGCACAGCTTGTCGGCGCTTGTCAGGGGATTTTCAAGGGAGCCAGCACTGGATACCCAAGGCTCAAGAGGATGAGGGAAGCCTCATTAGGATCCTGAGGCTTCCCCCTCCAGGGGTAAGTACCCCATAGGGGCAGTTTTTTTTTTCTTACAGATTCACTTTAGCATACCTCCCAACTTTTTGAGATGAGAAAGAGGGACACTTAAGCCACGCCCCTGCCACACCCCTGATCACGCCCCCATTACACCCCTAGTCACACATACCATAAACATTTCATAAGAAAAATGTGTTGTTTTATAATTCAAACTGCACTGGTCCTTTCTATCCTGGTTCATTTTCCTTCATATTGACAATTTAAAATGACTAATATATCAATTTAAAGGATAAGAATAAAGTTTAAAGTCAAACACATTTTTTTAGTAGAGAAATACACATATTTACAAAGAAAGAGGGACAAAGTCCTGAAAGAGGGACAAATGAGGAGGACAGAGGGACAGGGCTCCCAAAGAGGGACTTTCCCTCCAAAAGAGGGACAGTTGGGAGCTATGACTTGAGGTTTACCTAGATTTAGAAAAACTGTAAATCCAGCCTAGTATTTATTAAAAAAAAAACAAAAAACGAATTATTAGGTCTAAACGGTGGGCATGTATTTATATTCTGTGAGAATTCTTTTCAAATTTTAGAGCGAGAGTTAAACTAAATGGTGACTCACCCTTGTCCAAATGAATCTTTCTTTTCTGTGTAGATAACCCTGTGTGACAATGCCCGGGCCTGCACTGCCGGTGTGTGTTAATAACAAGTGCAGGCAATACTTATCAATGTACAAATTGAACAGGAAAGGATGAGAGCAGCATCAGCTTGCTGGAACACTCATTTCATTGTGCTGCTGACAGATTTCCAGGCACATTGGATGTTGCTGCTTGTTTGCGTTGGCTCAAACTCTGTATAAAGTGGCATCTTCCCAATCTCTTACCGCAAAACTTTGCCTTTTCACTGTAAACAGCAACTCCAAAGAGTTTTGACTAAGAGGATTATTCTGTAAAGATAAATACAGATAAGGGGAAAATAAACGCTCTGTCTTTTTTTCTGAAGAGCTCACGTAAATCCTATTAGTTACCAATGTTATATCCTGGGGCAGAGCTGGGACAAGGTCCTCCAGCACCCAAGGCTGAGACACCAAAGTGTGTCACTCCATTCCTCCCACCTCAGCCATCACACACTGATTGCTATTGGACTAAGAGGTGCCACAGGGCCCACAACTTCCCCAACACCTTAATCTCTAGTTATCTGGCTTGTAGTCACTGCAATGCATCCCCTCTTCTTATTTCTCTCTGCTTCAAACACAATAGGGGAATGATAGCTGAGTAAAGGCCCATACACACATCGGATTTTAGCGAACGACCCGTCGTTTGAACGTTCCGTCGTTCGGACGTTTTCGCGTCAAATCCAACGTGTGTACAGACTATCGTTCGGGTGATAAGACTGGTTACCAGCGATCCGCCCGGCGGATCGTTGGTAACCAGTCTTATCACCCGAACGATAGTCTGTACACACGTCGGATTTGACGCGAAAACGTCCGAACGACGGAACGTTCAAACGACGGGTTGTTCGCTAAAATCAGACGTGTGTATGGGCCTTAAGTTGTGCGCTCCCTCCTACACTGCACCCTGAGGCTGGAGCCTCTCTCGCCTCAGCCCAGCCCTGCCTGGGGGTACAGAATTCCTACATTTTGCTTTGGTGTATTATTCCTGCAGAATCATTAAAGTCTGGGCTCCCTCTAGGGCCAAATCATCCATAAGGCAATCTAGGCAAGTTCTAGGGCCCGGTAAGTGTCCAGGGGCTTGGATGTTGCCTCTCTTATTTCCTCTACTCCTATTTTCTCCTTACCACACAGGTCTTGTAGCCTAATACTTTGCCTAGGGCCCCATTTAAGCTTAATACATCTCTAACTTCACAAAAAAGACTTGTACACAACCAAGGGCAGCCATGCTCATCCTGTAGGGTTTTAGATGGAAGCAGGTGGTGAGGGGAGTGGTTAATTTACTTACAATCATATATAGCCTTATCATATATATCCCCATATAAACCCCAATAAACGGTGAGAGCTCACCATGGCCAAGCAGAAAGGAAGCTTTGGCATGTGACCAATCAGGCACGAGTGCTGGCACCAGACCAGCCAATCCCAGCCACCCACTGCTCCTTTTGCTAACTGGTGCTAATGGTCTCGTGGGTGGGACCACGGCACCGTCTTTGGGCCAATCACTGCACTCAAACAGTAGCAGTGGCCTATCAGATGTCACTGCTACTGATTGAGTGCAGTGATTGGCCCAATGATGGTGCTGTTGTCCTGCCCGCTAGACCATCGTCACCAGTTAGCAAAAGGAGCAGTGGGTCGCTGTGCTGATCGCTCTGAATGGTGGAAGTGTACAATCATGCTGCCAGGAAGATCTGCAGCAGTTCACCTCCCTGACTCCAGCGCAGCAGTTTTGCCTCCATCCTACGGGTGGCGCTGCAACTCTAAAGTGAGATTGCCTACCGTCGTCATGACAGCAGCCAGCGATCTCACCAGGGGAAGCAGAGCCTCGGAGGAGCGGAAGAAGAATGGTGGCCGACGTTGGGATCCCCTTAAAGGTATGTAGAAATGCCCGCTGCGCACATTGCTCTGCACACAGCCTCAGGCAGCTACCCCGAGCACAGGTTGGGATTACCGCTCTGAGCTGCAGTTTTCTGTCCCGATCCTAGCTCGGGATTACCACCAAGGAGGTTAAACAACTTCAGAATCAGCTTAACATTTGGTTCATACGCACAGGACAATGAAATGGATAGGAGGACTAGTTTTCTACTTTGCTCATGCATGGGCTTCCAATGCAGGAGGAATTGCCATCCATTTATTGTATGAATATTGATTGTGTAGTGTTTCAAACATAATGCTTCTTTTATGAAAGGTTACTAAACTACTTACTGTCTTCTTTAGAATGTAAGTCATAGATGAAGCTGTATCCACACTCGTCCATCAGTTTTTTTTTGTCCGTTTTTCTGCATGAGTTGTCTGACAGTGCTGCCGCATTGCTATCAATTGGTTTTCTACATGTGACCACAATGGTCCCCTTCCCAGAGATCTGTCCATCAAGTGGAGGGGGGGGGGAGTCAGGCTGGGCTAGGAGCTGGTGGGGGGCACTCTTGAGTGGCGCACTATACATTACCTGGACTCTCTTCACATCATGTTCAGTTAGCAGATGTCGTGCATCCGTGCAATCTCCATACAGACCTGTATTGCTGCTAGGAGCAAGTAATGTATAACACGCTGCTGCCACTTGGCATTAACTACATACAGAACTCACTGCCCAGTTCCCACTCCTGGGCCCTCTATCGCCTTGAGCCAATACCCCCCCCCCCTCCTCATCCTGCAGTGACAGAGAGGTTGCAGGCGCTATTGTTGTGCCCCTTAATCCCCCAATGAAAGTTGTAACCAGAGGGAGCAGTCAGGTCATATATCTCTCTCTGGTTGCTTGTCTAAAATCAGGAGTGACAGGGGACTTTTAGGTTAGGTTCACTCTATGCCCGTTTGCTTGATTGTTTGTTTGTTTTCCGCAAAAAAACTATATTGTAAGAATAAATGCACATGGTTCCCATGTTAACAGGACCAATTCCGACATGGTCTGACATGCCCATTGTGTCCATTAGAGTTATGAAAAGCCAAGTCCCGTCTTACACAACTTTTGCAGACATCACTTCTCGTTATCTGTCCTAATTCTTGCTAGAAAGCTTCAATTTCCCACATCTACCACCACTACAAATTAAATAAGGGGACAATTACTCAGAGGCCCTTATTTAATTTACTTTTTCTCCTTTGTTTTTATTTGGATGATATTTTTACACCTTATGAATAAAATGACTTTTAAGTCACCAGTAAATGTAAGCATGCTAAGAATAGTTCTGACAGTACATTTTTGCTTACGTTTTGGTCCTTTTGCAATTACAGTGTGCTGAAAAGTTAAACAGTAGATAAAAAATGATCTCCTCATAGAAAATTTAAAAGAGACTCTGAAGCGAATAAAATTTGCTATTCTTACCTTGTTTTTCGCTTCAAAAGTCTCAGCAGAGGTAAATCGCCACATCTCTGCTGCAAAACGAGGGCTTTAGACCCCCCAAATCCCCGGGGGGCAATCCGGGCAGCGCTTCCTGAAAGAGGAAGAGTTTTCTGTGGTAGTTCTGCCTTTACTGATGTCAATCGCCGCTTAATGCCGCCTCTAACCGCCCCTCTCACTCTTCCTTCACAGAGAGGGGCGGGGAGAGGCAGAGATCCGCATTGCGATTGAGGTCAGGAGAGGCAGAGCTACAGCTCAAAGCTCTGCCTCTCAGGGCAGCACAATCCACAACCGTTTGCCCCGGGATTTGGGAGGGTCTAAACCCCTCGCTTTGCAGCGGGGATGCGGCGGTTTACCTCTGCTGAGACTTCTGAAGTGAAATACAAGGTAAAAATGGCAAATTGTATTCACTTCAGAGTCTCTTTAAAGAGAATCTGTGGGATGGAGGAGGACGGGGGAAAGCCTCATTAGGATCCACAGGCTTCCCCCTCCCGGGGTAATTACCCCCCAGGGGCACTTTTTAAAGTTACAGAGTCTCTTTAAAGCAGACCCATATGTACTCTATTATAGCACACAATGGAAAGTCTGTATTTCACATACGGTTGCTGAGTAAATTCACAGGACTGTGCTCTGTGCTTGTTTAACTAGATCAGAGTGTAAATTAGCAGTTATTAGCAGCTTTGAATCATACTGTACCTGTAAGCTGTGCTGGGGCAACTCTCTGCCCTGTTTAAACACAAGATTAACCATTTCAGTGCTTTTAGTGAGGTGAATGCAAGTAAAACTTCTGTGTAACGATATGTGTCAGCAAGTAACAGAGTTCTGATTATTAGGTGATCTGCAGTATCACCTATAATACAGATATATACCTGATTATATGGTGATCTGCAGAATCACCAATAATACAAGTATACCAGCAGCTAATGAGATAGCAAGTATAGTGCTTGGTGCAACAGTAGTACTGATAGGTTTAGCTATACCTCACCAGAGGAGCTGGTGGGCACTAACAGTTCAGAGCCCCTCACCAGAGACAAGGGCCCTCTGGTGAGAGTAGAGTGGTCAGACTAATCGAGTTGGCAACAGACAGACAAATACGGTACAAACTCAGAAGGCAAAGGCAAGAAGGTTTTAACAGGAAGAGTCAGCAGCAACATCAGATGGGCAGAACTACAGAATCACTGAGCGTAAGAGTAGTCAGCACGAGCAAGAGTCATACACAGATAATAACAGTATTCAGATTATAATTATAGCTATCAAACAATCCTATCACTGTGTGAAATCCCCAGTTTCCTCCTGGGAAACTGGGGATATATCTAAGGTGTGAGCGCTAACACAAAGTATTCGCAACAGCAGACAAGTTGCATGTGAATCAGCAAAGCTTAAGAAGCAGAGGAGACCCCTTCGGCACGCCTACTCACATCAACCAATGAGGAGCGGCGAGCATCTCCTCTGACGTCAGCCAACCGGCTGGTCAGCTGACGCTCCTCCTCCCCGCATAAAGGTCCCGTCTGTGCGCGCGCGCATGTGGCACTGCAACCCTATGTGCTGCTGACAAACCCGTCCTCGGCGTGCTAGACGCCCGAGGCCCGGATAGATCGCTAGGCAGGAAGATGGAGGCTTCTGCGTTGGTATCGCTGTTCACCGCAGTTGTCTCTTCTATGTTTGTTACATTCTGTTTTATTTTCAGGATTTTCATCAACTGTAATGAAGATATTTTGTTCCCTAAGGCATAGTTCACATTATAAATTGCTAACGCAATCGCAAGTGCTAAGCGCTTTTGTGAGCGCTTTTGAAAGCATTTTCCCTTCACTTTTAGAGCGATTTACGCTTTGGATAATCCCTTTTCCAAGCACTTTTTTCCGGCGATTCTGTTTTTTCTTCCTGACGACAAGGAAGGAAGTGAACTCTTTGACCTGGAATCAAATAAATGCATGTTTTTATTCTTGAAAGTGCTGGGTAAATCACTTTTCAAAGCGATTTCCCTATACTTTGTATTGAAGGGCAAATGCTCAGGAAATGGTGCAGGAGCCACGTTTGCGATTGTAAAGAAAGCTCATAATTCATGTGAGAACACATAGAGCAACATTGCAGAAGCGCTTTTAAAGCGATTTTAAAAATAGCCAGCACTTACAAAAAAGCGAAAACACAGTGTGAACGAGCTCTTAAGGTGATGTGGGTAATCTTTTGAAACAGAGAGAAAGTTCTGAGTTTAGTTTTACTTTAACAGAAAAGGTGAATTGAATAAGGCGTTCCCTCTCCGGATTTGCCTGATTGGATCCGGACCGTATACTGTACAAACGGAACGGACGTTCCGCATAGCAATGCAAAGTCTATGCGGCCGTTCACACGCGGCCGTTCCGTACGGAACTGAGCCAGATCGGATCCGGACTCCGGACACTTTTCCAACATGCTCTATTTTTTGGGTCCGGATCATCCGGCCGACGCACCCGGACCGGAGCCTGACTGCACCATCCGGAAATAGAAACCAATGGGAAACGGAAAGCACAGAACACACTGGCTATAAAAACCTGACATTCTACCCCACTTCCTATGCGTTTTCTAGCGGCCATTTTTGATGGGGACACATGGGCCCAGCATTTCTGGAGTGGAGCAGCAGTGACTTTGTGCTGGAGCTGTTTGGCAGTATATGTCGGATGTGGAGGTGAGGCCCTACACAGCGGAGGACCTGATTCTACATGTGCACCTTCTGCTGACCTCCCAGACCCCAACAATATTTATATAGTTTGTATCTCTTTTACCAAACGGATCCGGATCGCAGCTGTATCAATACGTATGCAAACGGACCGGATCCGAATTACAGAATCGCAAGTGTGAACGGGGCCTAAGGGCCATAATTGAGAAAAAAATGTACCAAACAAGTTCTTTCTCACACTGCTGGGTTAGCTAGTATTTCGCCTGGCAGTGCAGTGACAATTAAACCAGACAATTTAAAATTCTCTTATTTACCACTTGCAAATACTGGCGAGTTTAGTAATTGCATCAGGCCCACCGTGTTTGTTGTTGTCTTCGTGTGTCTTTCTCCAAGATCTAATTCTAGATAAAAAGATGAACGTCTACGATTTATCACAGCCTACAAGGCTAAGGCTGATGACACAAACTGACTCCAAGGGAAATTTAACATTCTGACACTTAACTTCTTGTATCAGCAATGAGACATGAGATTCATGTACATCAGAAAGTCCTGCCCCTGAGGACAGAAGAAGATTAAAGTTCTTCATTCATAATTCTAGTGAAGGACAACATGCCTAAAGAAACTTTTGGACAGAATCACATCTTACCTCCCAGGGTTCAGTTTGCAACTAGAAGTTGGCTGGATTTCCGGAGACCTGTGAGATTATTTGATACGTAAACGGTGACATTTGAGATTAGCATATTCAGCATTGCCTGTGGTCTTAATGTCCTATTGCGTGTTATCTCTGCACTGAAACTTAAAGATAAACAGAACTTGACTGGACACAAAGTACCGTAGCTGATGACTTCAACACATACACGTCAATATGAACACTTGGTAGCAATATTAATATGCCTGGTAAATTGCAGTTTACCGAACCAGCATGCAGGCAATCTTAGAAAACAAACTCAGCTTGTTTTTTTCCTGAGTTTAATAAAGTGAACAAGATTTATAATAGATTTTTTAATCAGTGTTTCCCTTTTGCAAAACATATGCAAGGTGTCTACAGAGGTATTTTACAGCAATAAAACTGTGTAATACCAATTATCCAGTATTCAAGAGATCTTTGCTGTGGCTGCAGTCAGATTTTTTTTTTCTGTGTTAAACAATTTATAGAACCTGATTACATTAAAACAAAAACAAATTCTTGATTCCAGCAATTTAAAGGCTCATACACACCAAACAATTTTTACACTAATGATTTTTCACAACAAACTATTTTTTCACGATATCAGGCAACATCATTTAACAAACTTAAGTGAAACAATGTTGCATGATATTGCAAAAAATCCTTCATTGTGAAAAAGCGTAAAAATAATTTGGTGTGTGTTCAAGAAGGGATGATTGCGCGACATAATCGTTCACATTGAACTACCGCCATGCACAGTTAGAATGATCGCCATTGATTGCCACCCCCACACTAATTATCATGATCATCCAACTACACATCCACACCCTTTGTTTGTAATCATGTTTGCAATTGCGGAAGATGGATCGAGGGATGATCGTTCCTCAGATCGTTTGTTGCCACGTATCTCCCGGATCCATCTTCTTCTGAAGGACTTTATTAGATACACTGAGCTCAGTGTTATGGTCCGCTGTCAGTGTATGTGTTGTGAGCAAATTGTGGTGTGATCCCACAGTGGGCTGCGTTTTTCAGTGGGAGGAAACTGCAGACTCTTTTAATTTTAATGGGTAGGTGGGTTTTACATTTTGCACAACAGAATTGGTTAATAAAGCATTCATCTGGTAACGTTCTTGGTGCGATTTAGTTGTGCCCTTTCAGCTATACAGAGCAAATGAAAATGTAAAATGTTTTCCCTCAGATGGTTAAGGACACCTCCCACAGCTGAAAATACTAATTTAAGCAAGAGAAAAAGGAATGTCAGGCTGATAAAAGCAAACTGTTAATTTCTCACAAGCATTTTTTTTCTTGTCTGGACAGGCAAAGTAACTATTGCATGGCACTCTTTGACAACTTAATCATGCCATTACTCATTTGCGTGTGTTAGACCAATGCTATCAGTTAATACTGTCAAAGCTGCATTTCAATCATGCCCACCAAAGTATGTATTACTGTGTATTTTCATGCACCTGTCTCAGACTTGCTTGGTGAGATGAACTACTGTATTTTTCAGAGAATAAGATGCTCAAAACTATAAGATGCCATGGCCCAGGAGCATCTTGCACATGTTCTCCCCCATTTATTGTGCCCCCTTGTACCTCATGTGTCCTTCTTTGTTCCCCCATGGGTGCCGGCTTCTGCTGATTGTGTCATCATCAGAAGCCAGCACTAGGGGGACAGTGAGGGAGAGGAGAGGTCTCTGATGGATTAGGTGAGAGAAGCACCACTGCTGCTTTCCTCTAATCAGTAGGAGCGGAGGAGGACACGGGGGCACAGAGGAGAACACAGGGACAATACAGGGAGTCGCCGACATTGCGGCAAGTCGGTTCATATCGGTGGGTGTTTGTAAGATGGAGACTCCCTGTATTTGGAATATAAGATGCAGTGACTTTGAGTCTTATGGTCCATAAAACATGGTAGATGCCCGATGAACATAAAAGTGGTGTCAATCAGTCTCATCCATTATTCTTATTACAGCACATGTTTAAAGTAGATTAGTAATTTCAGTGTATGTTTAGTTCTGGCATGATGTCCGTAACAGTAGCAAGGTGTTTTTTTCCTTCAAGAACTAGGAAGACTAAAGGTAAAAGGTGAGTGGGGATAGCACTGCTAGGCTTTCCCAAATGTATTTTCTACTTGAGATGAAACACTGATTGTATTGGAGAAGGAAGGCTGTCCAGTAGGAAGCAAATAGAGATTACATCTCTGCCATCATCTTGGTCTCATTCAGGGGCGCCTGACAGGACAGGCAGTATAAGCAGCTGCCTGGGGTGCATTGGTTGCCAAGGGCGACGTCGCTGGACCCTGTAGTGCACCGCTGCTAGACTTTATGGTGCGCCTGTCAATCACACGCACCTCCGTTTTCATGATGGCTGCCGCTGCAGCCTGTTACTTTCACTCACACGCCCCCAGCCGAAGCCAGCCCCAGAGGCCAATAGCAACAAAGCACATGTGCTCTGCTCCTACTACATGGCCACGCCTTCCCCAACACAGAGCCAGTGGGGAGCAGAGCGGCAATCGTGTTGTGCTTTTAACTCCGCCCCCTCCCCACTGGCCAGAAGCAGAGGCATAGCTTGAGGAACATGGAGGGAAATCTGTTCCTGGGACCTGGGCACAGTATGTGGGGGGATGCAGCGCTGGAGGGCACCTCAGTCTGGGGAGGCAACCCCCATAAGTAGAGCAGCCAGCGTCATGTGCACAGGCAGTGCTAGGCACTCAGCAGCTTCCTGCTGAGCTTGATGAAGGTGGCGCCCCTCCCCCTTCCTCTCCTGAGGACAGGGCAGTAGAGTGTGTCTGTGACTATGTGACAAGCAGCCTCAAGATAAGAGCAGCTCAGCAGGGTGAGTGTAGAGACTCCAGTCTCACAGCAGGAGAAGCACCAGAGCTATTGTCAATAACAGAGAAACACTGACACCTTTGTTTGCCTGTGTGATAAGAGTCTCACTAAATATCAGTATGTATATTATTGAGGGGTGTGTGAGTAGATAATGGATTACAAACACATGCCTGTGATCTGCCCTTAGTTCTTTCTTAGCTATTCAGTACTGCAGAGGCAACACATTAACACCAGGCAAATCAAAAAAAAGTTTTATTAAATCATTGTCACCAAGCATTATAAGGTGAACAACAGATGTGTTGGGAATAAACTAGGCAGAAACCCTATCTTTGTGCAAAACGCTAGTATTTTTGCTGATGAAAGTCTGGGCGCATGTAAAAAACATATATTCACTTATTTGTGTTTGTGCATTATGCAGAAATGTCTGTTTTACTATGCAGCTGAGCTAGGTCATAGTGTGCGGCTTTTTAAAAGTTGGGAGGTATGCTAGAATTCCACCTGGTGGTGGTGGTACGTGTGTGGCTGAGTGCTAGGTGGTGGTACGCGTGTGGCTGAGTGCTAGGTGGTGGTTCGTGTGCGGCTGAGTGCTAGGTGGTGGTTCGTGTGCGGCTGAGTGCTAGGTGGTGGTACTTGTGCGGCTGAGTGCTAGATGGTGGTACGTGTGCCGCTGAGTGCTAGGTGGTGGTACGTGTGCGGCTGAGTGCTAGGTGGTGGTTCGTGTGTGGCTGAGTGCTAGGTGGTGGTACGTGTGCGGCTGGGTGCTAGGTGGTGGTACGTGTGCGGCTGAGTGCTAGGTGGTGGTACGTGTGCCGCTGAGTGCTAGGTGGTGGTACGTGTGCGGCCGAGTGCTAGGTGGTGGTACGCGTGCGGCCGAGTGCTAGGTGGTGGTACGCGTGCAGCCGAGTGCTAGGTGGTGGTAGGCGTGCGGCCGAGTGCTAGGTGGTGGTACGCGTGCGGCCGAGTGCTAGGTGGTGGTTCGCGTGCGGCCAAGTGCTAGGTGGTGGTACGCGTGCGGCCGAGTGCTAGGTGGTGGTACGCGTGCGGCCGAGTGCTAGGTGGTGGTACGCGTGCGGCCGAGTGCTAGGTGGTGGTTCGCGTGCGGCCGAGTGCTAGGTGGTGGTTCGCGTGCGGCCGAGTGCTAGGTGGTGGTTCGTGTGCAGGTGAGTGCTAGGTGGTGGTGCCTGTCCGGCTGAGTGCTAGGTGGTGGTGCCTGTCCGGCTGAGTGCTAGGTGGTGGTGCCTGTTCGGCTGAGTGCTAGGTGGTGGTATGTGTGCAGCTGGGTGTTAGGTGGTGGTGCATGTTTGGCTGGGTGCTGTTACATGCAGGGATGGTTGCTGGGTGTTTGGATATTATTTTATGTATTGAAAGAGAACATTTTGCTGGGCAGGTCTGCATTTGATCTGTGGGGGACATGGTATCTGCATTTGATCTGTGGGGGACATGGTATCTGCATTTGATCTGTGGGGGACATGGTATTTGCATTAGATCTGTGGGGGACATTATTTTTATATCATGGACATGGTGGCAGCATGTGAAGCGGTTGGGAGGGGGGGGGGGGGGGGGGCGCCACAGGTTTTTTTGCCTGGAGTGACAAAATGGCCAGAGGCGCCCCTGGTCTCATTCAAATCAAACCTCCAGTGGAGTTGATCGATTCACTATTGATTGTGATAAAAAATGGAGCACCTTTAACTCTATGGCCAGATTGATTTCTTCTTGGATAGAACTGGATTACTTGTCTTAGATTTATGAATAAAATATCTTCATCTGTGTAGGAATGTATTATCCAAGATATTCTATTCACAAATGATGAAAATAGACAGCATAACAAAGATAAGTGAATTGAGTTTGATTTCATAAATAGATGCAGATGCTGCTCCAGTTAGTGTGGAGAAAGTGTGAGTTGGGATTATAGAGGGGACTTAAATTTCTCAATTAGTCCATGAGCCTGATTTACTAAGAGCTGAAGATGATGAGAAAGCAAACGTGATCTTGCAAACGTGGCTTAGATTTATGAAACGCTAT